>NC_091980.1:204951198-205156198 GCF_044704955.1 Pristiophorus japonicus
AAGCGCTGCTTAAGCACTGCAATGGTTTTCTCCATGATATTGCGAGTGGCTCTGTGGCTCTCATTGTATCGCTTCTCGGCTTCGGTGTGGGTTTCATGCAAGGGGATCATCATCCAGGTGGCGAGGCCATATCCTTTGTCACCAAGCACCCAGCATTGACCTTGTGGCTGATTGGTAAACAAGTCAGATACAGTGCTCTCACACAGGCTGTGAGCATCATGGATGCTGCCCGGAAATTTAGCATTCACTGCCATAATAATTTGCTAGTGGTCGACAACCAGTTGTACATTCAGGGAGTGGAATCCCTTGCAGTTCCTGAAAACCTCTGCATCCTGAAAAGGTGCCCGCATCACGATGTGCGTACAGTCTATTGCTTCCTGCACCTTGGGGAAGTTAGCAATTCGATAGAATCCTAAAGCCCTCTCAGTCTGAGCCTCCCTGGTCATAGGAAAGCTGATAAAGTCCATCCTGCGAGCGTACAGGGCTTCAGTGACCTGTCTAATTCAGCAATGTGTGGCATGCTGTGACAGACCACAAATGTCGCCAGCTGAGGCCTGAAAAGAACCCGAGGCGTAGAACGACAGTGCTGCGGTGACTTTGACCTCGACGGACAATGCAGTACTGATGGTGCTGGCAGGCTGCAGATCTCCTCTTATGAGCTGGCATACCTCAGTGATAACCTCTTTGTGGAAGCGCAGTCTCCAAAGGGCATGTTGAGGTAAGACTGCTTCTTCCTGTACTTGCGGCGGGTGTAAAGTCTGGTCCTCCTCATCAGTCCGGCACATCTTACATTGGGCACATAATGCTGTGGAGCGTACCTTCTGCCATCTCGAGCCTGCAGCATGTAATTGGTCATCAAGAGAGGGTGAGAAAGGACAGGCCCCATTGCAATAGCTCTCTGTTTTCCACCGATTGGTCACAAAGAATGAATGTCCCGACGGACACCTATTAAATTCCAATTGTTCACAATATGATAAAGATGTTTGTTCAGATGTTCACATCATCCCCAAAGACCTCCAGAGTACATCCAAACTCCCTCGAGGTTGAAGCAGAGCAGCCTTTTAAATGATGTGGCATGTGATTTAGAACATGGTGTCCATAACGCTGTGATTCATTCAGAACAGTTCCACTTTTTCTGAGCGGTGTTTTGGGCGAGCGATATTCTGGGCGATCTCCTGGGCATTAGCTTCGGCAAATGTGATCTTTACAACAAAAAAAAGTGGGCGGCTGGTATTATTGAATCGCGGCATTAATTACGTGCGGAAACTAACGCTGGCCGATATTATGGGCATTGATTTCATCCATTCTGGTGATTCCGTCCAAAAAAAGTGGGCGAGCGCTATTATTTTTTCCCGGCGTTACGTACATGGCGAAAGTAACGCTCGCTGATAAGTGTCCAAAAAATGGGCGTCAGTTTCCATTTTGTGGCTAAATGGCCAATATCTGGACGTTATACATCATTTCAGCGGTAAAATGAAGTGGGCGTTATGCATGCAAAAAAAGTGGAAAATCTAGCTCCAAGCCTTTCTTTACCTCAATTTATCTGTTGCTGAAACCCTCATCCGTGCCTTTATTACCATAGAGTTGACTATTCCAATGCACTCCTGGCTGGCCGTCCTAGTTCTACCCTCCATAAACTTGAAGTCATCCAAAACTCTGCCGCCTGTGTGCTAACTCGCACCAAGTCTCGCTCGCCCATCTCCCCTGTGCATGCTGACCTACATTGGCTCTCATATAAGCAATGCCTCAATTTTAAAATTCCCATCCTTGTTTTCAAATCCCTCCATGGCCTCACCCATCCTTATTTCTGTAATCTCCACCAGCCCTATAATACCCCTAGACCTCTGCGCTCCATCTATTCTGGGCTTTTAAACCTTCCTGATTTTAAATGCTCCACCATTGGCAATGATGCCTTCAGCTGCCTAGGCCCTAAGCTCTGGAATTCCTTCCCTAAATCTCTCCACTGCTCTACTTCTCTCCTTCTTTAAGACTCTCTTTAAAACCTACCTCTTCGACCAAGCTTTTAGTCATTTGCTTCAACATCTCCTTATATGGATTGGTGTCAAATTTGTTTGTTTTATATAACACTCCTGTGAAGCGCTTTGGGACGTTTTATTACGATAAAGGCGCTACATAAATGCAAGATGTTATTGTTGTTAACCTGAAAATAGTTTCAGTGAGCACATCAATTGTTAATGAAGCTGGCCAGGAGCAGTGACGTTGACTGCCTCATTCAGCTTCTGTGTTATTTGTGGGTTTTTTAGTTGTTTCTTTCCTTCCCTCCCCCCACCCACCCCTCCGCCCCTCCCCCCCCCCGCCCCAACTCCCCCCCCCCCCCAAAAAAAAACTGTTGGAAATACACCAGGAATCAGTCAGTCACATTATCATTGTCATGTATCAATTTGTATTGGTTCATCGAGCAAGTTAAGGAAAATTCCATTGTGTGCTACATTTATCTTGCAGGCAGAGTCACAGTGGATACATTCTTACTCCAAATATATATTCCTGCCACGATCAAGAAGCAGAGGGAGCAACTATGCTATTTTTTTAATAATTCTGGTTTCCCTTGGGTGCAAATCATTACACGTATGCCCTTTCACAGGATGAAATTGCTTACTATAACAGGAAAGGCTTTCATCCGTGAAAACCATGACCACTTGTGTGGTTTCTGTGATAAGAATGTTATCAGAAATCTGTCTGCTCCTTACCAAGGATCCTATCATGATTCATTTTGTCACAATCTTTATTTCACAGCAACTGACAAATCAGGTGATAATGCCTGAATGAACAATGGACAGATTCAGCTGTCAGTTAGACACTGGCTCTATACTTGTATTGTCTTTACCTTCATGATGGAATTTAACATTCCTACTGCAACTACAACTGGAGATATTGGGGCCGAAATTGCCCACTGCCGGAAACACGGCGCACCTACCCTATTTCAGACGTTGGCGCGGTGGAAGTGGTGGCCTCTTGAGCAAAATTCCACTCTGGCTTTTTTTTCCAGCAGCTCGGAAGTCGGTCATAATGGGGGCGGAAGTGTGGCGGTGAGCGGAGGTTCGCACACTAGAGGGGCGGAAGTTGGGGCCGGCGGATTGTCCTCCGCTGTCACTCATCAGCATAGCGCTGATGATTTCATGGCTCTGGCACGTCAGCACGTCTCTCCCCTTCACTTAAAGGGGCGAGCCTGCGCGATTCTTTAAGTTAGTTCCACTGGGCCATCAGGAAGGGTTTCGGCTGGGCCAGCGGCCTGGCACCCAAGAGGGGGTGCCAGGCTGCATGTTGGTGGCCCGGCCGAACCAGGGGGCATAATTGTCGGCCCGACATGGCAGTCGGCCAACAAAAAAAATTAAGCTGGCAGCCGCGGCTGTAGGTTCTCCCCTGTAATGACAGCCGCACCACCATTTTGAGCACACCCCAAACACAGTGCACTGGCAGAAAAAGCTATCGGTGGCACCGAGCAGCAGGAGCAAGATTTTTTCGGCAGAATTTCGCGATTGGGAGCGGGGCGGGGCGGGGGAACATCGGCAGTGCGCGCAACTGATGATGCACTTAGGATGGATCGGCAGCAGCGGAACGGTAGTGGGGGCAGCGGGTCACCGCCGGGATAACGCAGGAACAACATTTTCAAAATGGCAGCCATTCCACAAAATAATCGGCAGCCATTCCACTCCGCAGCGTGGCCGCTGAATTCCGGCAGTAACAGGCCTTCAGGGAAGGGTCAATTGTGTAGATTGACTTCCATTAGTGTATTACTATTATTTTTGTTGAGCACCTTGATTTATATTTGCTGGGGTTGTTCAGATAGATATTTTAAGTTATGCCAATATTTACAGCACTCACCAAACCTTTTATTAAATAGAGAGAAAGAGTATAATGTCAACAATTAGCTCAAGCCATGGTAGGAACAAAATGGGCAATCAAGCAAATATTCAAATACATATACTTATATCACATATATGAAAGCTTCATTCATGGCCAAGGTTCCTGAAGAGCCATTGCACAAACTAGCCATCATTAAAGAGCCTTGTGAAATGGTTAAACGAACCGTGACCTATGGTTCACTGAAAATAAACTGCCTAATGATAGGGGAGATGCAGTCACCATTGGATCATCAGAGCTGTGCTTATAGAGTCCAGTATCACTTCGCACAATGTTTCACAGTACACTATTGGTCACTATATTTAATCCTGCACCTTCACTAAGGCAAAACATTGCACTACAAACAAATTAATGATATATGCAGTAGAATTAATAAAGACATGATTAAATATGGTTAAGTCATCCAACTTCTTTTCACTTTTAATCAATTTGCAATCCAGATGTTTTAACTTACTTTAAAATGTCTTTTTATTGTTTGAAATATAAAGGTTTATCTTCTTAGGGCTCAATTTTCCCCAGTTATCTGCGCCGTTTTCTTGGCGTGCCTCACATTTTTGGGCCTAAATTAAAATATCCCAGTTTCCCCAAAGTTTCTGCGCCAGCGTAACTCAGTTAGTTACGATTTTTTTAGGTTAGTATTTTTTTGCATCATAACCTGATGTCTGTGCCATTTTTTCACATTTAAGCAAGTTTGGTCAACTTACATTTTTCTTAGGACAGTGTATGTGACCACTCCGAAAAAACCTTCTGGGCACTTAAGAAAAACCAATGCACATGAAAATATCGACGCATAAAGACGCCATTGTTTTTATGCAAAGTTTTGGAGGGAGTCAAGAAGATGTCAAAAGGGAGAAAATGGAAGTCTAAATCTATTCTTGAATTTTTGATTTTTTTCAAAGTACCACACCACCACCGAGCATCTCCTCACCGAGTTCGAGGATTGGAGCGTCGGCCGGCAGAATCGCTCCCTCGCTTGGACACAGGGGCTCGGGGCTCGGATTCAGAAGAAGCCCGGGGTGGGGTGGAAACCGAATTGAAGGGATGAGGACCCTTAAACATACAGCAGCTTCAAAAGAGGCCCGAGAGGGGTGGGGGGGTGGTGGACACCGAGCCCCTGTTTCTGGGCGAGGGAACGATTCTGCCAGCCTACCCTCGAGCCCGGGTGAGGAGAAGATCGGTCAGTGGTGGGGTGGTATTTTGAAAAAAATCTAAAATTAAAGAATTGCATTGGACTTCGTTGCCCCAAATGTCATCATTGAATGCCTAGCTTCCCGTTCTAAGCAAGTCTATTGCGCATGCGCAGGCCAGGGTGTGGTCCATACTAGGGCGTCAACCTTGGGAGAGAGAGAGAGGAAAGAAGGTTTGAGACCTTTGTCCTGCTGTTTTGAGGAAGGCATTCATACCTGCACCTGAGTGATGCAGACTGTGTGAGAAGGCTGCGTTTCCGCAAAGAAGTTGTAAACGAGATCTGTGAGTTAGTAAAAGCAGAACTGCACCCTAGAAGCATCAGGAGGACTGCTTTTTCAGTTGAAGTAAAAGTTACAGCTGCACTTTCATTTTATGCATCTGGATCATTCCAGGCCACAACTGGAGATGTGTGCACCTTTCCTCAACATGCAACACATATCTGCATTCGGCAGGTGACTGTTGCACGATATGCCCAGAGAAATGACTACATAAATTAGAAAGCAAAAATAAAGAAAGTAAGTTTGAAGGAGAGAGGAAACAAGCGGGAAAAAATGGTAAATAAACAAATTTAAAGGCACTTTGTCAAAATGCATGTAGCGTTTGTAACAAAATAGATGAGTTAACGGCACAAATAGAGACAAATGCATATGCTCTGACAGCCATTACAGAGACAGATCACTGGGAATTAAATATTCTGGGGTATTTGACAATCCGGAAGGACAGATAAAAAGGAAAAGGAGGTAGGGTAGCTCTGTTGATAAAGGATGGAATCACTGCAATAGTGAGAAACGATATTGGCTCAAATGATCAGGATGTTGAAACAGTTTGAGTGGAGATAAGGAATAATAAGGGGAAAAAGTCACTGGTGGGCGTAGTCTATAGGCCTCCTAACAGTAGCAACTCTGTTGGTCGGAGCATAAACCAGGAAATATTGGGGGCTTGTAAAAAGGGAACAGCAATAATCATAGGTGATTTTAACCTCCATGTTGATTGGACAAATCAAATTGGTCATGGTAGCCTTAAGGAAGAGTTCACAAAGTGCATATGGGATGGGTTCCTTGAGCAGTATGTAACGGAATCAACCAGGGGGCAGGCTATCTTAGATCTGGTCCTGTGTAATGAGACAGGATTAATAAACAATGTCCTAGTAAAGGATCCCCTTGGAATGAGTGATCATAGCATGATTAAATTTCAAATTCAGATGAAGGGTGAGAAAGTTGGATCTCTAACCAGCGTACTAAGCTTAAATAAAGGAGACTATAAAGGTATGAGGGCAGAGTTGGTTAGATTAAAGTGTAGGACGGTTGATGAACAGTGGTGTACATTTAAGGAGACATTTCACAACTCTCAAGAAAAATATATTCCAGTGAGGAGGAAAGGGTGTAAGGGAAAAGATAGCCATCCGTGGCTAACTAAAGAAATAAAGGACAGTATCCAATTAAAAACAAGGGCATAGAAGTGGCCAAAACTAGGGGGAGGACAGAAGATTGGGAAGCTTTTAAAAGCCAGCAAAGAATGACTAAAAAATGATTAAAAAAGGGAATATAGATTATGAACGTAAACTAGCACAAAATATAAAAGCAGACAGCAAAAGTTTATATAGGTATGTAAAAAGAAAAAGAGTGGCTAAAGTGAATGTTGGTCCCTTAAAGGATGAGACTGGGGAACATGTGTTAGGGAAATTGATGGGATTGAAGGCCGATAAATCCCCGGGGCCTGATAGTCTGCATCCCAGAGTACTTAAGGAAGTGGCCCTAGAAATAGTGGATGCATTGGTTATCATTTTCCAACAGTCTATCGACTCTGGATCAGTTCCTATGGACTGGAGGGTAGCTAATGCAGGTACAGCAGGCAGTGAAGAAGGCAAATGGTATGTTGGTCTTCATAGCTAGGGGATTTGAGTATAGGAGCAGGGAGGTCTTATTGCAGTTGTACAGGGCCTTGGTGAGGCCTCACCTGGAATATTGTGTTCAGTTTTCATCTCCTAACCTGAGGAAGGACGTTCTTGCTATTGAGGGAGTGCAGCGAAGATTCACCAGACTGATTCCTGGGATGGCAGGACTGATATATGAGGAGAGACTGGATCGACTGGGCCTGTATACACTGGAGTTTAGAAAGATGAGAGGGGATCTCATAGAAACATATAAAATTTTGACGGGACTGGACAGGTTAGATGCAGGAAAAATGTTCCCGATGTTGGGGAAATCCAGAATCAGGGAACACAGTCTAAGGATAAGGGATAAGCCATTTAGGACTGAGATGAGGAGAAACTTCTTCACTCAGAGAGTTGTTAACCTGTGGAATTCTCTACCACAGAGAGTTGTTGATGCCAGTTCATTGGATATATTCAAGAGGGAGTTAGATATGGCCCTTATGGCTAAAGTGATCAAGGGGTATGGAGAGAAAGCAGGAAAGGGGTACTGAGGTGAATGATTAGCCATGATCTTATTGAATGGTGGTGCAGGCTCGAAGGGCTGAATGGCCTACTCAGCACCTATTTTCTATGTTGCTATGTTTCTATGTTACTCAAGTCTACAGTACTCAGTCACATTGATTTATTTGAGATATAACAAATGGGGACGAGTAATAGATAACGAACCATCACGCGAAAATGCAGAGAACTCTTGATAGCCTGGAGAAATTCTCTGAAGGTGATGATTGGGAGGCCTTCATGGAGTGACTCGACCAATACTTAGTGGCCAACGAGCTGGAAGGGAATGTGAACGCTGCCAAACGAAGGGCGATCCTCCTCACTGTCTGCAGGGCAACAACCTACGGCCTCATGAAGAATCTTCTTGCTCCGGTGAAACCAACAACCAAATCGTATGAAGAACTGTGTACGCTGGCCCAGGAGCACCTAAATCCGAAGGAGAGCATTCTGATGGCAAGGTATCGATTTTATACATGTCAACGGTCTGAAGGCCAGGAAGTGGCAAGCTACGTCGTCTCACCCTGTAAATAAGTGTACTATTGACTTTGGGGGGAAGTGATGTTATATATGCAACACCTTGTAACCAGAATTTTACCACCACCAGAGGGCGCATCTGTTGGAGTCCCAAGGGATCCCAGCATCCCTTGGGAACACTGCATACAAGCAGGCTTCCCATGCTGTGCCAGCACTCTGGAGTCAGAATTATGGGCCCAAGTTTCGAGCCGCGTCTAGAACGGCACAGTCCCGACCTGGACGCCCGTTTTTCGCGCCACAAAGTGCGCCTAAAAAAACCCTCCAGATTCTCCACCTTCCTGCAGGTCCTCTGGCTCTCAGCACGGCGCAGCAGGAGCTGTAGGGGGCAGAGCCAGGTCCCTGCGCTGAAAATAGTGCCAGGACCTCTGCACATGCGCACTACAGTGGGCGCGCACGTGCATTAGCTCCAGGCGCCCGAAACTGTGTGGGAGGGGCCCGAAACACGCAGCCCCTAGCTCTGGCCAAATGGCCTCACTGGGGCTGCGTGAATAAGGCTCCTCCCATGGCCAGCTCCTGCTTCCTCCCGACCCGACCCGACTCCCGCTTCCCCCCCCCCCCCGCCCCGCCTCCGCCCCGGACCAGACCCGACCTGACTCCCGATTTCCCCCCTCCCGCCCCTGGACCGGACCCGACTCCTGCTTCCCCTCCCCCCCCCCCCCCGCCACCTCTGGACCTGACCCGACTCCCGCTTCCCCCCCCGCCGCCCCCGGACCGGACCCAACTCCCGCTTCCCCCCACCGCCTCCGGACCCGACCCGACTCCCGCTTCCCCCCCCCCCCCGCCTCCGGACCGGACCCAACCCGACTCCCGCTTCCCCCACCCCGCCCCCAGACCCGACCCGACTCCCGCTTCCCCCCCCCACCCGCCCCGGACTGGATCCGACCCGACTCCCGCTTACCCCCCACCCCCGGACTGGATCCGACCTGACCTCCCTCCCCCCGACCCGACCCGAACCGACCTCCCTCCCACCACCCCCCCGACCCGACCCAACGCCACCTACCTGTAAATCTGGTGCTGGGGACAGGCCCTGCCCGAAGTCTCGGGCCCGGCCCATTCAGCCTCCCTCCCCTTCTCCTTTCCCCCCCCCTTCTCCTTCCCCCCATCTCCTTCCCTCCATCTCCTTTCCCCCATCTCCTTTCCCCCACATCTCCTTTCCCCCCATCTCCTTTCCCCCATCTCCTTTCCCCCCATCTCCTTTCTCCCCCCCATCTCCTTCCCCCCATCTCCTTTCCCCCATCTCCTTTCCCCCTCTTCTCCTTTATCCCCTTCTCCCCCCCTCCCCCTTCTTCCCCCCTCCTCCCCACCCCTCCCCCTTCTCCCCTTCCCTCCCTCTGCTCCCCCCCTCTCTCCCTCTACCCCCCCTCCTCCCCCTCCCCTCGCTGTCAGAAACACAGATACTGACAGACAGAGAATGAGAGACACACAGACAGACAGAGAGATAGAGACACTGACAGAGACACACTGGGTGGTGGGGGGGGGGGGGGGGGGGGGGCATCCCAGCACGCTGTTGGAAGGCTCCAGGTGCTGCAGTTGGTCAGTAGAAAATGTTTTATTTATTGATTTAAAAAATATATATTTCTTATTAATTTTTTTTGATTGATTTATTGGTTGATTTATTGATGTATTTATCATTTATTATTGATGATGGCTCTTTATTTGTAAAACTGAAGTGTTTAATGTTTGTAAACTTCCCTTTAAACCCCCACCCCCCCCATTCCCTACGCCTGATTTGTAACCTACGCCTGATTTTCTAAAGTGTCGACAAGGTTTTTTCGAGCGTACAAAAATCTTCACTTACTCCATTCCAAGTTAGTTTGGAGTAAGTTTTCACTGACGAAACTTTGAAAACAGGCGTAAGTGGCCGGACACGCCCCCTTTTGAAAAAAAAATTCTGTTCCAAAGTGAAACTGTTCTAACTGACTAGAACTGGAGCAAACTAAATGACGAGAATTCCGATTTCTAAGATACTCCATTCTACACCAGTTGCTCCTAAAAATCAGGAGCAAATCATGTGGAAACTTGGGGCCAAAGAGACTAAGGTCACACTTACTCAAGTCTACAGTACTCAGTCACATTGCATTATTTGAGATGTAACTCAACGGAATCTTGGCCTTATTGCAAAGGGGATGGAGTATAAAAGCAGGGAAGTCTTGCTACATTTATACACGGTATTGGTGAGGACACACCTGGAATACTGCGTGCAGTTTTGGTTTCCATATTTACGAAAGGATATACTTGCTTTGGAAACAGTTCAGAGAAGGTTCACTCGGTTGATTCTGGAGATGAGGGGTTTGATTTATGAGGAAAGGTTGAGTAGGTTGGGCCTCTACTCATTGGAATTGAGAAGAATGAGAGGTGATCTTATCGAAACATAAAAGATTATGAGGGGGCTTGACAGGGTGGATGCAGAGAGAATGTTTCCACTGATGGGGGACACTAGAACTAGGGGGCATAATCTTTGAATAAGTGGTCGCCCATTTAAAACAGAGATGAGGAGAAATTTATTTTCTCAGAGGTTTGTAAATCTGTGGTATTCGCTGCCTCACAAAGCTGTGGAAGCTGGGACATTGAATAAATTTAAGACAGAGATAGACAGTTTCTTAATCGATAAGGGAATAAGGGGTTATGGGGAGCGGGCAGGAAAGTGGACCTGAGTCCATGATCGAATCAGTCAAGATTGTATTAAATGGCGGAGCAGGCTCGAGGGGCCGTATGGCCTATTCCTGCTCCTATTTCTGATGTTCTTATGTTCTATAAAGTTCCCCATGACTGCCCAGGCATTGCATGAAAGAGCTGTGGGCTTCTCCAGGATTGCTGGCTTTCCAAAGGTACAGGGCTGCATTGATTGTATCCACATTGCCTTGTGATTCATTGCCTTGCGAGCACTTTTGGAGGATTCCGAATTGTACAGGAATAGAAAAGGCTTTCACTTAGTTAATGTGCAGCTCGTGTCTGATGACATGCATCACATCATGTCAGTTGATACGAGATACCCTGGGAGCCCCCATGATGCGTTCATCCTATGCGAGAGTGCTATATCTGCCATGTTTCAGCAGCAGCCAGAAGGACAGGGCTGGCTGCTGGTAGACAAAGGGTATAGCCTCGCCACCTGGCTCATGACGCCCCTACGTGTAACGCGAATGTAAGCTGACCGGGAATACAACATGTCGCACATTGCGACGTGCAACATAACAGAGAGGACCATTGGCATCTTGAAACAACATTTCTGATGCCTAGGCCATTCTGGAGGCGACTCGCAATACTCCCCTGAGATTGTCGGTCAGTTCACTGTTGTGTGCTGCATGCTGCATAACTTAGCCATCATGAGGCAGCAGCAGCTGGTAGTAGAAGACCCACCTGAGGTGAGAATGGCTGATGATGAGGAGGAAGATACAGATGCAGATGATGAGGATGAGGATGAGGAAGCCATGCAATTACCTGAACCCGGAGTATGAAGCTGGAGGACGGTGGGCCGTCGTGCCCCTTTAACGATTGCTCGAGCCTTGCGCCAGCAGCTCCTCCGTGAACGCTTTGTTGTCTGAAGGCTCAGCGGCAGCTATTCCACATGGAACATGTTTACTGTTTGGACCTGTTCTGTAATGTTGTGTTGTGTTAATGGAACAAATAATGGAAATGCTTCAGTTATAATTTAAAATATATTTTATTCAAAAGTTTATTTGTACTTAACTTAACTTAACTTAACTAAAAATATTCTTGCATCAAACTTTAAAGTTTTCAGTTAAGATCAGTTCCAAACTTTAAGATCACTTACGAACTTTAAGATCGCTTAAAAATTTTAAGATCACTTACAAACTTTTAAACTTGTAAATTTACTTCACTTACATAAAACTTTTAATTTGAGAACAGTCACAAAAGTAACAACAATAATAACAACAACAACAGCAAAGAAAGGCTGCACCCATCTCTCTTCTTCCTTATTCTAAGACCACCCGCTGCGTTTGGTCTTGGTGACTCCACCCCTGCCCGGAGGGGGTGGCGCAGCGTTTCTCGTGTCGGTACCAAGCTTATTCTTTCAAACATCTCGGGTAATGTGCACTTCTTGATGGGGGTTTGGGCAAGTGGTAATGTGCAAGGCCTGGCTTGGTCCTCTTCAGAGGCTGGTCTGGAGATTTGAGTGTGAGTTGTAGTCTGTGGAAAAAGAGTCGGTCTGAACACTGTGAGCTCAAAGTAAAGTGTGACCGTAGTCTTTTATTGCAGGTCTCCAGAGTGCCTCTCCAACCCGTGAAGCCTTCTTGAATACCTGTGCTCCCAAGGGATTATGGGATCCCTCAGGACACTGGGGAATGAGCCCTCTGGTGGCTGTACAGAGTAAATATAAGTCCACATATATAACAACATTTCCCCCCAAAGTCAATAGTGTAACTATTTACAATGTGAGTCGATCTGGGGCCTTTCTTGTCCTGGTTGATCATCTCGGTGTGAAAGCTGGTGTTGTTGAATCATTTGTTGGGCCCTCACTGGGCTGCTGTGCAGTTGGCCTTGCTGGGCTGCCTGGTGTGTTGGGCCCTGCAGGGCTGTGTGGATAATGGATTCTGCTTCATGGTCAACCGTGGTGCCGGTTGCCACTGGTGTGTATATTGGGGGATCAAAAAAGGTAGGGTCCAAGATGGGTTGCTCAGGGTAGTCCGTGAATCTGAGTTTAATTTGGTCCAAGTGTTTCCAGTGAATGAGTCCATTTGAAAGTTTGACCCGAAACACCCTGCTCCCCTGTTTGGCCATGACAGTGCCGGGAAGCCACTTGGGACCTTGTCCATAATTAAAAACAAATACAGGATCATTGATTTCAATCTCGCATGACACATTTGCGATATCATGGTATGGACTTTGTTGAAGCCGCCTGCTCTCTACCTGTTCATGTAGATCAGGGTGAACTAACGAGAGCCTTGTCTTAAGTGCTCTTTTCATGAGCAGTTCAGCAGATGGGATCCCAGTGAGCGAGTGGGGTCTCATGCAGTAGCTAAGCAGGACTCGGGATCGGCAAGCCTGCAGTGAGCCTTCAGTTACCCTCTTCAAGTCTTGCTTGATGGTTTGCACTGTGCTCTCTCTGCCTGACCACTGGACGCTGGTTTAAACGGGGCAGATGTGACATGTTTGATCCTGTTATGGGTCATGAATTCTTTGAACTCAGCACTGGTAAAACATGGCCTGTTGTCGCTCACCAGGACATTGGGTAAGCCGTGTGTGGCAAACATGGCCCGCAGGCTTTCAGTAGTGGCAGCAGACGTGCTAGCCGACATTATCTCACATTAAATCCACTTGGAGTACGCTTCTACAACCACAAGGAACATGTTACCCAAGAACAGGCCTGCATAGTCGACATGTATCCTAGACCACGGTTTGGAGGGCCAAGACCATAAACTTAGCGGCGCCTCCCTGGGTACATTGCTTAACTGCGAGCATGTCTAACATCTGTGAATGCAGGACTCTTAAGTCCGCATCGATACCGGGCCACCACACGTGGGATCTGGCTATCGCCTTCATCATTCCAATGCCTGGGTGGATACTGTGGAGGTCATTGATGAAGGTGTCTCTGCCCTTCTTGGGGAACACTACTCGATTGCCCCATAGAAGGCAGTCTGCCTGTACAGACATTTCATCTTTGCGCCTATGGAACGGCTTTATCTCTTCCTGCATTTTCACTGGGATACTGGAACCAGCTCCCGTGAAGCACATAGCTTTTAAATAGAGATAATAAGGGTCCTGGCTTGTCGGGTGATTGCTCACTCTCAAATGCTTCCATAACCATGGCTAGATCTACGGGCTGCACCATTTCCACCCCCGTGGTGGGCAATGGCAGCCTACTGAGAGCATCGGCGCAGTTTTCTGTGCCTGGCCTGTGGTGGATGGCATTGTTGAATGCGGACAACCTGAGCGCCCATCACTGGATGCGGGCCGATGCGTTGGTATTTATCCCTTTACTCTTGGAAAACAGGGTTATAATTAGCTTATGGTCAGTTTCCAATACGAATTTTAGCCCAAACAGGTATTGATGCATTTTCTTTACCTCATAGACACACACTAACGCTTCTTTTTCAATCATGATGTAGACTCTCTCAGCCTTAGACAGATGCCTGGATGCATAAGCAACTGGTTGCAGTTTCTTGAAATCATTAGCTTGTTGCAATACACACCCGAAGCCATATGATGACGCATCACATGCTAGTACCAAACGCTTACATGGATCATACAACACAAACAATTTGTTTGAGCATAACAATTTTCTCGCTTTTACAAAGGCATTTTCTTGGCTTTTGCCTCAAATCCATTCGCCCCCTTTTCATAGTAAGACATGCAGTGGTTCTAGCAGGGTGCTGAGACCGGTAAGAAGTTACCAAAGTAGTTCAAGAGTCCCAGAAACGAAGGCAGCTCTGTCACGTTCGGTGGCCTCGGTGCGTTCTTGATTGCCTCCGTCTTTGCGTTGGTGAGCCTGATGCCGTCCGCTGCAATCCTCCTTCCCAGGAACTCCACTTCAGGCACCAGGAAAATGCACTTGTAGCATTTTAACCTGAGCCCCATGCGGTTGAGTCAACTAAGAACCTCCTCTAGGTTCTGCAGATGCTCGACTGTGTTCCGACCTGTGACCAAGATGTCGTCCTGGAAGACCACGGTGTGCGGGACCGACTTCAGTAAACTTTCCATGTTTCTCTGGAATATCGCCGCCGCTGATCGGATTCCAAATGGGCATCTGTTATAAACAAAAAGACCTTTGTGCGTGTTAATGCAGGTGAGGGCCTTCGATGATTCCTCCAGTTCCTGCGTCATATAGGCTGATGTCAGATCCAGCTTCGTGAACGTCTTTCCTCCCGTCAGTATTGCAAAGAGGTCATCGGCCTTTGGTAGTGGGTATTGGTCCTGCAGGGAGAAACGATTGATAGTTACTTTGTAATCGCCACAGATTCTGATGGTGCCGTCTCCCTTGAGGACTGGGGCAATAGGACTGGCCAACTCGTTGAACTCGATCGGTGAAATGATGCCCTCTCGTTGCAGCCGGTCTAGCTCGATCTCTACCCTTTCTCTGATCATGTACGGTAACTGTTCTCGCCTTGTGCTGGATGGGTCACGCCTTCGGAATTAGGTGGATCTGCACTTTTGTTCCTTGGATTTCCCGATGCCTGGTTCGAACAGCGAAGGAAATTTGTTTAAGACCTGTGCACACGAAGTGTCGTCTGTGGGTATTAGCGCTTGGATGTCGTCCCAGTTCCAGCGTATCTTTCCCAGCCAGCTTCTGCCAAGCAGCGTGGGACCATCGCCCGGTACCAACCAGAGTGGTCACTTGTGCATCGCTCCATCATAGGAGACCTTTACGGTAGCACTGCCAATTACAGGAATCAGTTCTTTTGTGTAAGTTCTTAGTTTTGTGCGAATTGGAGTTAAGACTGGCCTTGAGGCCTGTTGCACCACAACCTTTCGAAAGTCTTTTTGCCCATGATGGACTGGCTTGGGCCCGTGTCCAGCTCCATTGACACCGGGAGTCCGTTTAGTTCAACATTCAGCATTTTTTTTTTTTTTTTAATTCGTAGCCAATCGTTCCAATTCTTTGTCAAATCACAAACGCCAGAGGTCACCTTGGGCCCATTCAAGGATCACTCTGCGCCAATGCTCTTAGCCAAAAGGCCTAGAGCCACTGCACCGTTCCTGGAAGTACTGCAATACCAGGTTCGTGCCATGGAGGTGGATGGGTCAGGTCCCCCACACACCTCCGTGGAGGTGGATGGGTCAAACCACCCCACCCACCTTTCGGGGGACAATTCGTGGTGAATGTGTGCACTCCATGTACCTCTGCCTCCTCTATCTGAGGCTCTGGTTCGTCGTGATCCTCTTCTGCAACATGGTGGTTTGCAGGTTTAACAGCTTAGCAGCTCACCTGCACACTCGTTGGAGGTGTCCCATTGTTTCACAACCCTTGAAAACATATCCTTTGAATCGGCATGAATGGAAACGATGATCATCCCTGCAGCGCCAACAAGATGTTAATGGCCTTGCATTCATCACCCTTCATGGTGGACTCTGAGACATCTGCGGACATGTAGCTGCAGGTATGTGTGACCTGTCCTGTACGTTACGATTCGAAAACAACATCACTTTGTTCACAGTACTTGTGTGCTGAGAGATTTGCTTAGTATTGTCACTGGCGGCAATGAACGCCTGGGCTATTGCTATGGCCTTACTCAAGGTTGGAGTCTCTACAATCAAAAGTTTGCGAAGTATGGTTTCATGGCCAGTGCCAAGTACGAAAAAGTCTCTGAGCATGTGCTCCAAATGTCCTTCAAATTCGCAATGACCTGCAAGGCGTCTTAGCTCGGCGACATAACTCGCCACTTCCAGGCCTTTTGTAGGTGTAGAACCGGTACCTCACCATCAGAATGCTTTCCTTCGGCTTCAAATGCTCTCGGACCAGTGTGCACAAATCGTCGTATGATTTCTCCGTGGGTTTCGCTGGAGTGAGCAGATTCTTCATGAGGCCATACGTTGGTGCCCCACAGATGGTGAAGAGGATCGCCCTTTGTTTGGCAGCGCTCTCTTCCCCATCTAGCTCATTGGCCACAAAGTATTGGTCGAGTCGCTCCACAAAAGTTTCCCAATCATCCCGTCCGAAAATTTCTCCAGGATGCCCACTGTTCGCTGCATCTTTGGGTTCGCTATCTGTATCTCGTCGCCAGTTGTAGTGTATGGAGAAAGAGTCAGACTGAACACTGTGAGCTCAAAGTAAAGTGTGACCTTAGTCTTTTATTGCAGGTCTCCAGAGTGCCTCTCCAACCTGTGAAGCAGTCTTAAATACCTATGCTCCCAAGGGATTATGGGATCCCTTGGGACTCCAGGGAATGAGCCCTCTGGTGGCTGTACAGAGTAAATACAAGTCCACATATATAACAGGAATGGTAGTTGATTCCGTCAATGGCCTCGGGATCTGGGTATGTTCCCTTATTGCAGCAACTAACTCCAACATTCCTTCCCTCAGGTGCGCTGACAGTGTCTCAACTACCTGTGACATTCCCTCCCTCATGATTACCGACAGTGTATCAACTACCTGCAGCATTTCCTCCCTCATATTCACCGAAAGTGTATCAGCTGCCTGCGACAACCCTCCCTCTTGTGCCGGGAGAGTATTCCCATTTCTCGTGAGAGTGTTGTTACTTCGCCTGCCAATCCCAATACCTCATCACTCTCCCCACTGATAGTGTCCAGGAGTGATCGATGTAAGGTCAGTGCGCTCTGCACTCATTGCCATCATCTGAACCACATCTGTTAGATCCTGCACCTCAGGAGATCGCTGTTAAGCTCTACTTCTCCTCCTCACCCTGGGTGTGGCTCGCTGTATCCCACTGGGACCCGTAACCTTGGATGGTGGGGCCCTGGGTGTGGCTCGCTGCATCCCACTGGGACCCGTAGCCTCGGATGGTGGGGCCCTGGGTGTGGCTCGCTGCACCCCACTGGAACCCACAGCCTCGGACTGTGTGAATCCATGGAATGTACCACCAACACTCACACCACTTAAGAAAGATGCTGGCACCTCAATTGGCGGCACCAGCATCTCCTCCAGAGTATAACAGTGGGGGCTTCATCCTCCCCCTCCCCCTAACCCCCATGCTCTTGGTCTGGAAGGTGGATTGGAAGATGTTCTCCTCTTCAGGCTCGTCTGCGTCTGAATCTTCTTCAGCATCGGCTTCAGCCTCATCAGGGTTGGCCTCAAGTTCTGCAAAATATAACAGAACAAACAAATGGTTAGCAGCAGAGGAGGGGGCAGGGTGGGGTGGCATGAGTAGGCTCACACAGCTCAGGCAGCAGGCTCATTTGAAGGACCACGATGAATGATACCACATTGCATCAACTGAAGCCTAGCTGACGGACTCATCCCCATGAACCGAAGCATGGCTAGCCTGCGCAGTACTTGACTTTTAGCAAAGCCAGAATGTGGAATTTGCAGGACTTACCCTCTCCCATGAATGTGGGCCCAGCTTGTGCAGTACTGATTGCTTGTCTCCAGGCAGGATCCATCAAAGCAGCTCTCTTTTGTTGTGTGGCACCTTCCTCTGCAAAGATGAAAATATAACTTTTTTGAGAGGGTGTCTTTCTGCTGGGTCGGACATACAGATGGTCACATTTACAATTGCAATTCCAGTGAATAAATGAAAATATTACTTATACTAACTACTTGACCAAGGTCCTGCCACTTCTTTTTGCACTGGCCTCCAGACCTCAGGGTGGTCACCATTACACAGTAACCTTCTGCAAGTTGATTCCAGTGTTTCTTCATTTCTTTTGGTGAAACTTTTATGTGACCTCTGCTGGTGTCCAGCTCATGCCATCTGGCCACAATTACAGTAACCAGGGCCTCCACTTCATCCTGTGAGAAATTCTTGGGCTGCGTTGCATATTGCAGCTCCAATTTTTCCACTGAGAATTAAAGTTCTCACACAACACTCAAAGTTCTCACACATGACTGGCTCTTTAAAAATGGCCGAATGCAGACTGGGAGCTGTACTGGGACTGCGTGCCCATAGCAGTCACATAAAAAACTTCTTTTTTTTTCGCGCATGCGCAGAAGCGGGGGCATCTTTTTTTCGGCGCAGACATTAGGCTCCACCCCCCGAAGCTAAAGGACAGGCTGCAAAGCACCAAATAAAAAAAATTAGAATGGGGAAACTTACAAGTTATTTTTTTGGTGTAGTCGCAGCCAAAAAAACAGGCGTAACTCTTGAAATATGCCAAAAAACGGCATTGGGGAAAACTGAGCCCTTTGTCTTAGGTCTCTTTTTATCAACTATGATAGCTTTGCATGTTTCATTTAGACTTTACATATGTCTAAAGCTAGAAATATAACCAAAAATGTGGGAATTGAAAAGATTTATAATAATTTATACGGTATGGTCCTCTTATAAGCTCAGATCCTGACTTCACTTACATATTGACATCAAATGTGGTTTGAAATCTACTATTTTGCAAGTACATATAAGAACATAAGAACATAAGAAACAGGAGCAGGAGAAGGCCATATGGCCCCTCGAGCCTGCTCCACCATTTAATATGATCATGGCTGATCCAATCATGGACTCAGGTCCACTTCCCTGCCCGCTCCCCATAACCCCTTATTCCCTTATCGGTTAAGAAACTGTCTATTTCTGTTTTAAATTTATTCAATGTCCCAGCTTCCACAGCTCTCTGAGGCAGCGAATACCACAGATTTACAACCCTCTGAGAAAATAAATTTCTCCTCATCTCAGTTTTAAATGGGCGCCCCCTTATTCTAAGCTTATGCCCTCTAGTTCTAATCTCCCCTATTAGTGGAAACATCCTCTCTGCATCCACGTTGTCAAGCCCCCTCATAATCTTATATGTTTCGATAAGATCACCTCCCATTCTTCTGAATTCCAATGAGTAGAGGCCCAACTTACTCAACCTTTCCTCATAAGTCAACCCCCTCATCTCCGGAATCAACCTTGTGAACCTTCACTGAACTGCCTCCAAAGCAGGTATATCCTTTTGTAAATATAGAAACCAGTATTCCAGATGTGGCCTCACCAATACCCTGTACAACTGTAGTAAGACTTCCCTGCTTTTATACTCCATCCCCTTTGCAATAAAGGCCAAGATTCCATTGGCCTTCCTGATCACTTGCTGTACCTGCATACTAACCTTGTGTGTTTCATGCACAAGTACCCCCAGGTCCCATTGTACTGCAGCACTTTGCAATCTTTCTCCATTTAAATAATAACTTGCTCTTTGATTTTTTTTCTGCCAAAGTGCATGATCTCACACTTTCGAACATTATACTCCATTTGCCAAATTTTTGCCCACTCACTTAGCCTGTCTATGTCCTTTTGCAGATTTTTTGTGTCCTCCTCATACATTGCTTTTCCTCCCATCTTTGTATCATCAGCAAACTTGGCTACGTTACATTCAGTCCCTTCCTCCAAGTCGTTAATATAAATTGTAAATAGTTGGGGTCCCAGCACTGATCCCTGCGGCACCCCACTGTTTACTGATTGCCAACCCAAGAATGAAAATTATAACGCCCTAAATTTTCATTAGTATGTTCTTCGTAAAGCCCTTTTCCACACAATGTAATGACATAATAGTTAAAACAGTTTGGAACTCAGAAGTATGCACAAAATTAATTGGCTTACTGCTAACAATGAAATTAGAGAACTATGTTTTCTTCCCTTTTTTATGTAATTTTTTGCATCATTTTTCTTCCCTTCCCTCCTGAAGATTTTGCCACCTTGCTGGGGTATGGTTGCATGAACACAGGGCATCCTCTGGTACCTCGCTGAAGTGGCCATTATTCATAGATCACTGTCGACAATGGATGCTGTAGGTTATTCCATCACAGGAGGCTTCACAGGAAATAAAATACTGTCTCACCCACGTCAACATGTGTACTTCCAGCAAGGGTTGCCAGAAAATGATCTGGAGTGGTAACTTTGGCTTATTTTTCATGCCTTATCCACTGAGGCCACATTTAGCATGCCTACTGCCATTCCAACTGAGAACAGGTAACTGAGACTGCCCTGGCCTATATGCCTCAATAACTTAATTAATGGATCAAAAGAAAGAATGGGGAAGTCTCTGACTGTATCTAACTTTGACTTTAACCTGATCAGCACATCCTTCTATTTCTTTCACACTCATGTATCTATCTAGCTTCCTCTTAAATGCATCAATGCTCATCGCGTCATACTCCATGTGGTAGCATGTTCGACATTCTAACCACTCTCTGGGTGAAGAAGTTTCTCCTGATTTCCCTATTGGATTTATTATTGACTATCTAATATTTATGACTCCTGGTTTTGGTTTCCCCCACAAGTGGAAGCATCTTCTCTACGTCTACCCTATCAAAACCTTTCATAATCTTAAAGACCTGTATTAGGTTACCCCTCAGTCTTCCCTGGTCAAGAAAAAATAGAGTCCCAGCCTGTTCAATCTTTCCTGTTAGGTTTCACCTCTTAGTTCTGGATCACATTTTTAAATGAAAGGGTGTGATTGTCAGTCAAAATGGTAACCTGACCGTGCAGTTTATGTTACTGGATTTAGGTCTAATCTTGTTGGAGACACAAGTTCAAATCCAGTCACAGGCAAAGTGATAACTAGTTTTTGTTTTTCTGATCTGGAATGTGCTGCCTGAAAGGGTGGTAGAAGCAGATTCAATAGTAACTTTCAAAAGGGAATTGGATAAATTCTTGAAAAGAAAATAATTTGTAAGGTTATGGGGAAAAGGTAGAGGAGTGGGACTATTTGGACAGCTCTTTCAAATAGCCGGCACAGCATGAGGGGCTGAACGTCTCCTTCTGTTTTGTATGCTTCTATGAAATAAGTTGATATGTCGACCCATCTATTGCTTTGATCTTATAATAGCATTAAAAAGAAAAAGGCTTGTATTTATATAGCACTTTTCAGGACCTCAGAACACCTCAAAGCCAGTCAATTAGAGTCAATTAAGTACTTTTGGAGTGTAGTCACTTTTGTAATATAGGAAACGCTGCAGCCAATTTGCACACAGCAAGCTTCCACAAACAGCAATGTGATAATGACTGGATAATTTGTTTTAGTGATGCTACAATGAGAGACATTATTGATCTTAAAGCTATTTCCTGGACATTACATTTATATGAAAGTAATTGGCATGAATTGAGAGCACTGTTAAATGTTTTGCAGAAAAGGTGCAGATTAAAGAAGGTTTATTCATTTAAAACCCAAAGCAAGTGTAAAACAGCATTATGCTTAAGGTATATTTGTAAATTGAGTTCTGAAAATCTTGAGATTAATGGTATAAGAACATAAGAAATAGGAGTAGGAGCAGGAGTTGGCCATTCGGCCCCTCGAGCCTGCTCTGTCATTTGATGAGATAATGGCTGATCTTTTACCTCAACTCCACTTTCTTGGACTATCACCATATCCCTTGATTCCCTTAATATCCAAAAATCTATCAAACTCTGTCTTGAATATACTCAACAACTGAGACTCAATAGCCCTCTGGGGTAGAGAATTCCAAAGATTCATCACCCTCTCAGTCCTAAATGGCCAATCCCTTATTCTGAGGCTGTGACCCCTGATTCCAGACACCCCAGCCAGGGGAAACATCCTTCCTGCATCTACCCTGTCAAGCCCTGTAAGAATGTTGTATGTTTCAATGAGATCATCTCTCATTCTTCTAAACTCTAGAGAATAAAGGCCTAGCCAACTCAATCTCTCCTCATCGGACAATCCCCCCCATCTCAGGAATCAGTCTGGTGAACCTTCGTTGCACTCCCTCAATGGCAAGTATATCCTTCGTTCAGTAATGAGACCAAAAATATACACAATGCTCCAGGTGTGATCTCATCAGGGCCCTATATAATTGCAGTAACACATCTTTACTCTTATACTCAATCCACCTGTAATAAAGGCCAACATACCATTTGCTTTCCTAGCAAAATCTTAGCTTATTTAACTTATGTGTCCTTCAAATAGCTGTTCTTTTAAACATTCCATCCATGTTTTAATTCTTGCGCACTGTTGTATACCTATGCACTTCTTATTTTGTTTCACAAAAACATACATTGACTGTTTGCTTATGATGGTTAGAGTAAGTATAAATGCAAATCATTCAATCATTCATTCAAACTTTGGGATATTACAGTTGTAAAATTACAACAAAACTGAAGTGTTACTTCAGCATATATTCGTAGCATGGAAAGATAGACACACTGTCATTGTCTTGTCACCCACTAGTCAACCCAGCCAGAGAACTGCTAACATATTGGGCTGGATTTTCAGCTGATTTGCACCCCATTTAGCGCCTCGGTGGGGCGCAAAAATTATTTTTTGGGTGTGAAACGAGGCGCACAAGATTTTGCGCCCGGGCGGAACTTTTGCCAATGGTTTTGTAGCGGCGCTAAAACTTACTGTCCCACCGCTGTTTTGACCATTTGGATGACATAAATCGGCGTGCATCGATGCGCTAGCGCCCCAGGCGGAACTTTTGAGCATTTCACCCAATTTAGCGTCCGCCAGAGAACCCGCCCAGAAAAACCAGATGGACCCAGGGCCAGCAGGCGCTAACGGCGCCATGTTGAAAGCGGAGGAGAAAGTTGCAGTTGTGATTGAAAGGATTGGGAGAAGAACGCTGGCTTACTGCTTACTTTTCATTATGAAGTTTTTGTGAGTTTCTAGCTTGTTTTATAAAGGACATTTAAGGACATTTTAAAAGATGGGGGCCATACAAGGTCAGGAGCCAGTAATCCTGGCTGCTATATTCATACGGCTTCAACTGGGAGAAGGCTTATTGTTGATCATTTGCAACATAATCGAAGAGGTCGCAGACGTATGGGGATGAGGCCTTATCCCCCACGAGTTTACAGGGAACATCGCTTACACCTCCAACTCTCTAAGGCACAGTGCGTTAGAAGGCTGTGCTTCTGAAAGGAGGTAGTCACAGAGCCATGCCAGCTCCTACAGGCAGACCTACAGCCTACCAGCAACAACAGGACTGCACTGCCAGTCGAGGTGAAGGTGACTGTGGCACTTGCCTTCTATGCCTCCGGCTCCTTTCAGGCATAAGCGGGGGATATATGCTGCATCTCGCAGCACGCTACACATTGTTGCATTTGCCAAGTGACTAATGCACTGTACGCATGCAGAATGGATTTCGTAAACTTCCTAATAACCAGTGAGACACAAAATGAGAGGGCTATAGGTTGTGGATGATTTGCTGGCTTCTCCAAGGTTCGAGGTGCCTTGACTGTAAGCACATCGCCCTGTGAATACCTTTACAGAATCAAGAGGTTTTCCAAAACCGAAAGGGATTCCACTCCATGAATGTACAGATCATCTGCGACCATACTCAGTCATCATGGCAGTCAGTGCTCAATATCCAGGGAACATCCATGATGCTTTCATCTTGCGTGGGAACATTGTCTCACACATGTTCCAGCGTCAACCACAAGGCCAGAGCTGGATGCTGGGGGACAAAGGTTACGGCCTCACCACCTGGCTCATGACCCCTCTCCGGAATCCCCGGACAGAAGCAGAGCATCGCTATAATAAGAGCCATGCAGCCGAATGGACAATTGGAATGCTCAAGCAGCATTTCAGATGCATGGACCACTCTGGAGGCTGCCTGCAATACTCCCCTCAGCAGGTCTCTGAGTTCATTGTGGTGTGCTGCATGCTACACAACTTAGCCATCATGAGGGGACAAGAATTGCCAATGGGGTCTGCAGGACCTCCTCAGGAGAGAGGCCAGATCGCTGCTGTGTTGGGGGTAGAGATGGCGTCTGGGGATGCACTGGACCAGCTCGTGGCGTGGAAGGCCCAGCTTCTGATTGGCTAGCCTCTTCATCGGTGTCGCCAGTCACAGGTGGGTTGGGTGACAACTGTCGCTGATGCTTGGTTGGCGACTGAGTAGGGGGAGACGGAATGCTGTCATCCGGAGGAATGACACCACCTCCCATATCCCTGGAGCCACTCAGTCACCGACAGGGCTGGTCCCTAGCAACCGGAGCACCTTGCTGGCCTGCTGCGGAACCGTCACTATCCCGTGTGACAGTGGGGAATGCAGAGAGTATGGAGGAAGGCATGGACTGCATCACCTGCCCAACTGAAGCAGAGCTTGTGTCTGTGATGCACCATATTCTGCTAGGGTTCGCATCACACTCTCCGGGACTCCAGTGTCACTGCTGGAGGCCACCAGCCTCATGTGGGCATTGATGGCCTCGCTGGTATCACAGCTCACACAGACAATCTGCGACCCTCCTCCTTAATGGTCGCTTTCAGACTGTCAGTGCTCATGGGAATCCTACCCAAGACATCAAAGAGCTGACAGCTGACCTGGATGCTCTCCCTGGACATTCCCACCATGTCCAGTTCCACGTCTGCCTGTCTGTCAACAGACTGACTTTGCCGACTCACCCTGCGAGATTCAACCCCCGCACTGTGTTGCTGCACACCACTGGTCCCAGGAGCCTCAGATTCCTCGAATACGAGAATGCCAGGTCGTCCTCAGAGGAGCTGAGTGTCAGTGGTAGAGCCAGGGTCGAATTATGCTGCGCCGGAGTCGGCTTATCGGTAACCTCCTCTTCCTCCTCCTCCAGGCGATGGCCTGACGTGGATTGTTCCCTTGAGGGATGCGGCGCCTGTGACTGGTCACCTGGAAGTAGAAAACAACAGACAAGTGGTGAACAGCAGGGGAGGAGCAGGGTGACATGAGGAAGGTCGCAGAGCACAGGCTCATTTGAAAGTCCAGAGACATTGCAGGACATTGCCCTAACCCAGCTCAGGGAGTGTGCAGGACATTGCCCCAACCCTAGTTCAGACACACTGCAGGACATTGCCCCAACCCTGGTCCAGAGACACTGCAGGACATTGCCCCAACCCTGGTCCAGAGAGACTGCAGGACATTGCTCCAACCTATCCCAGGGAGTGTGCAGGACTTACCCTCAATATACGAGCGGGGGTCAGCACCCTCAGTGGCAGCTGCCCGACCAGTGACGCCGATGAGGCCTGCCACTCTGTCCTCGATGTCCGTGAGTGGCAGGGTCTGAGGCGGACTGCCGCCTATCCGCATCTGCTCGCGGCGATTATGAGATTTCTTTGCCTGCAAAGATGAAAATAGGAATGGTTAAAAGAGAGTTCATCTGCTCTTGTGGCACAGATAGCCACCAAAACACTTATACCATGCTGTCTGACTGTAATACAGTCCCTGTTTAATGGCCTTGGAAGTTACATGTGGTTCATCAGGAGGGCATCGAAGTGGGGAGCAATCTTTTGATATCACAGAAAGCAATCTTAATAATGTGTAAAGATCATTCATGGCAAATAGGATGCCAAACTAAGCCTACCTATGTGTCATGCATTTTAGGAGGCAAAACCCAGAGAGTGCTGAGAGGCACCAACAGCATGAGAACAAATAGTGTGTCAGATTTATAATTGAAGTAATGAAGGAGTACATGATTTAAAATTGTACTCACTCTAATGACCTTTGTCAGATCATTAAACTTCTTTTGGCACTGTGTTCCATTCCTCACCACAGTGTCTGAGGCAGAGACTTCCTCTGCTATCTCCATCCAAATGCTTTTAAATACGGATGGCAGTGGTCCAGATCCAGCCCAAAGATGCAACTCCTGCTATCTTCTCTATCCACAGCCCCCACTAGAGCTTCATTAGCCTCATGGCTGAATCGTCTGGCACACTGTCTGGAATTGTCGTCCTCCACGATCAAAATAAAAATGTGAAATGGCTGATTCAGCCCCAGGTGTACTGTGCATGCGCGCAGCTACACCCTGCATTAGCATTTGTGACAGGAGACCAGACCAGAAGCACGGGAAGAAAAAAAATAATTGCGCATGTGCAGAATGGTCGATTTTTTCAGTGCCGGGACTTTCGGCTCCGCCACACAAAGTCTGACCAACACCGGAGTTAATGTTAACGCTCCTCGTGAACTTTCATTTGGCGAAAGTTCCTCGCTCTGGCGCTAATGTTAACCCAGCGCTAAATTTTTTGCTCTACCACGAATTGTGCCCAGAAAAAGCCGAAAATCCAGATTAAGTCAAAAGCCAGCTAAATTGTCACCCAATGTGGTAGTTCTCCACAATAATCACAGTGCTGTAAAGCACTTATTATAACTGTTATGGTGCTGTCAATATATTTTTGTTTGCATTGACTATATATCCAAGTTTTCTTGAGCTCATCATTTGCCACTCACTTGCCTTCAGAGAAGATGCTGTGACTGGTCTGAACTGAAACCTCTCAATGGTCTTCCGTGATTAGATGCTCTCTGCTTACAATAGATCAGAACAACTATCTAAGTTTATCCCTCCACTGAGGCAGAGCATCTCCAGCATATGGAAATGGTCAGTAGAAGGGGAGGAGGCAGCAGAGGCAGTTGCACGGATGGCCTCAAAGCAAGGGACAAAGAAATCTATGAGTTCTTTATACTTGGTATTGGAGGTGAAGTGAGCGTGGAAACAGGGTTTTAAGGAGATATCTAGAGTAAAGGAGGCTTATCCTTAAGGATGTTTCTGATGCAGTTTGCAGTTTTGGCTGAGGAGAATGAGACATGGTCTTAACATGAACAATTCAAATCCGAGACCAGTTTGCCACCCTCTGAGTTGAGGAAGTGATGATGGGGACTGTAACAAGGAATTTTTCCGCACTCTCTCCAGCCGCTAACGCTTTGGTTGACCATGCGTATTCTGGCCTCGGGTCCCGACCTTCAGCAGAGCTTGCGCGTGGAGAACAACGCGTTGGAGTTGGAATTGGTGGGCTTGGGGTACAGTGTCAGTATTCGATGGACTGATACACAAGCTGCTCCAAGATTAATGCGCTCACCTTCACTGCAATCGCTGATAACCAGGGAGAGAATACCTGAGAGAGCGAGGGTGGGGGTCAGTAAATAGAAACATAGAAAATAGGTGCAGGAGTAGGCCATTCGGCCCTTCTAGCCTGCACCGCCATTCAATGAGTTCATGGCTGAACATGCAACTTCAGTACCCCATTCCTGCTTTCTCACCATACCCCTTGATCCCCCTAGTAGTAAGGACTTCATCTAACTCTTTTTTGTAGGAATATATGTGTGTGTGCTAGGCCCATGCAGCAGAGGCTGCTCTCCAGTCTACTTGAATCCCCTTCCCATTGGACCAAGAGCTTGCTCTGTCAAGTTCAAGTGAGAGCTGGTGTGCACCTTGGTGTGATAGCTGGTAGCTGCCACTCCATGTTAAAAATATTCACACACAGGCATATTCCACTCTTTAAAATGAAGTTCGGGACCTGGAACATCAGGAGCCTCATGGACAACCCCAACAGCGACAGACCGGAATGTTGTACTACTATCATGCCCAGGAACTCAGACACTTCGTCATCGACATCGACATCGCTGCCCTGAGCGAGACACAGCGGGCAGGAGGTGGTCAGCTCAAGGAACAAGGTGGTGGATACACCTTCTTCTGGAAAAGCAAACCAGAAGAGCGCTGTTCCCATGGGGTCAGCTATGCCATTAAAAATGAGTAAGTTTGGCATCTTAGAGACTCCCCCCAGGGGATAAGCGAATATCTCATGACCCTTCAGCTCACTGTAACCCGAAACCAGTATGCTACACTCATCAGTGCGTATGGCCCAACCTTGGAAGCTACAGACATTGCCAAAGTGAAATTCTATTTGAACAATCCCTGTCCCGAGTTCTACGGGCGACAAGTTGATTGTCCTTGGAGACGTTAATGCCAGAGTTGGAAAGGTCACCGACCTCTGGAAAGGGGTGATTGGCAGGGAAGGGGTAGGGAAAACCAACTCCAATGGAATTCTCCTCCTGACGAAATGCTTAAAACATGGTCGTGTCATAACCAATGCCTTGTTTCATCAGAAAGACAAGTACAATACCACCTGGCAACACCCTCACTCCAGGCACTGGCATTGGCTAGAGTACGTCATCATCCGAGCAAGGGACCGCAAGGACGTCCGCATCACTCGCGACATGACGAGAGCTGACGACTGCTCGACGGACCACCGCCTAATCCGTTTGGTTATCTCCATCAATGCAGTCTCAAAACAGCTACTGCAAAAAAATCAACGCTGAAGCACCTAGCAAAGAAAGTCCTATTCCACCAACGCTTCACCGCCAACCTGACAACTTTCAACAAACTGGAGCTGCAGAGTGTCCAGAGTGCCTGGTCTGCCCTCTAGTCCATCATAATTAGCACCTGTAAGAGACTCTTGGGTACACTACCAGAAAACATCAAGATAGGTTCGATGAGAACGACTAGGAAATCCAGGAGCTAATACAACGCAAACACATGGCATTTTTGAATTGGAAACATCACAACTCATAAGAACATAAGAACATAAGAAATAGGAGAAGGAGTAGGCCATACGGCCCCTCGAGCCTGCTCTGCCATTTAATACTGTTAAGTCCTGACTCTAATGTACTGACTTACACGAGACACATGCGGAAGTCAAGGTCACTCAGAACCTGCACCTTTAATTCCAGCTCTCCAGCGCTGCACTTGCCTGAGACCTCCCTTTATATTCCTCAGTGGGACAGGTATGGAGTGTCTCCTGCAAGTGCACCCCTGGTGGTAAGGTATGCTTATTGTTACAGGTCATATCCAGTTACAGCCATGTATAGCATGGTAAGATACAGTTATATACAGTAATGTGAGATACATGACATCACCCTCCCCCAAGGTTTTATTGCCTTTATAGATTCAGTCTTTCAGGTGGTCTGCGCTCTTGCGTGGAGTGTCTTAGTTGTGGTTCAGTTGTTTGCCTTGGTGCCTGTTTTTCATTCGGTGTGATTGCTGGTATCTCACCTGGGCTGTCTGTTTCGTTCGGTGTGATTGCTGGTATCTCGCCTGGGCTGTCTGTTGAGACTGCCCTTTCCTCAGGTTGTTCCACCTGTCTGTCCACCAGGTGTGGTGTAAGTTCCACAATGTAGATTGCCTCTGGTTCTTCAGTGTTATCAGTGAATCTACTTTTTACTTGGTCGACATGCCTCCGGCAGGTTTGGCCATTGTCCATTTGTACAACCAGTAGCCTGTTTCCCTCTTTGTCTGTTACTGTCCCTGCAAGCCATTTGGGACCTCGGCCATAGTTTAGCACAAACACTTTGTCCCCTATCTCATTCCACCTCCCCCTCGAATTTCGGTCATGGTACTCAGTTAGCTTTTGACGCTTAGCCTCAACAATTTCAGGCATGTCTGGGAGGATTAACAAGAGCCTGGTCTTTAAGGTTCGTTAGTTGCACAGGGGGAACCCCAGTCAACGAATGCAGACGAGATCTGTATGCCAGCAGCAGTCGCAACAGGCGGCTCTGCAGCGTGGGACCTTGGATTCTGAGCATGCCTTGTTTAATGATCTGCACTGCTCGCTCCGCCTGGCCATTGGAGGCCAGCTTGAAAGGTGCCGTCTTAATGTGATTTATACCGTGGTCAACTATAAAGTCGTGAAATTCTGTGCTGGTGAAGCATGGACCATTATCACCGACCAATATGTCAGGAATGCCGTGCGTTGCAAACATGGTTCTAAGGCTCTGCACAGTGGTGGAGGTGGTGCTCGAGTTTAAAATGGTGCACTCGATCCATTTTGAAAATGCATCAATGACTACGAGGAACATTTTGCCCATGAATGGGCCCGCATAGTCTACATGCACCTGCGACCACGGTTTGGTGGGCCAGAGCCAAGGGCTTAGGGGGACCTCCCTGGGGGCATTACTGAGTTGGGCACAAATGGTGCACCGACGAATGCAGAGCTCCAAGTCCGTGTCAATGCCAGGCCACCAGACATGAGATCTGGCTATGGCCTTCATAAGGACGATCCCCGGGTGCCCGCAATGGAGCTCCTGGACAAATGCCTCCCTGCCTTGTAAGGGCATAACTACTCGGCTGCCCCACATCAGGCAGTCTGCCTGTAGTGAGAGTTCTTGCATGCGCCTATGGAAGGGTTTGACCTCCTCGGAGCAGGCATCGCGAGTCTCTGCCCAGTCACCAGTTAAAACGCATCTTTTAACTAGAGATAACGTGGGGTCGCTGGTCGTCCAGGCTCTGATTTGGCGAGCCGTCATGGGCGAACCTGTGGATTCAAAGGCATTGATTGCCATAACCATCTCACAGTCCTGTTCGTCGGACCCTTCTGTGGTCGCCAGGGGTAGCCTGCTAAGCTCGTCGGCACAGTTGTCTGTGCCTGTTCTGTGCGTTATCATGTAATCATAAGCCGCCAGCATGAGTGCCCATCGCTGAATGCGCGCCGAGGCGTTGCCGTTGATTGCCTTGCACTCGGATAGTAGGGACGTGAGGGGTTTGTGGTCAGTTTCTAATGCAAACTTGGCCCCGAAAAGGTATTGGTGCATCTTTTTGATACCGTACACGCACGCAAGCGCCTCCTTCTCAACCATACCGTACCCGCGCTCCGCCCGCAAAAGTGATCTGGAGGCATAAGCAACGGGCTGGAATTTACCCGCATCATTGACGTGCTGTAAAATGCACTCGACCCCAGATGCTGACGCATCACACGTAAGGACTAACTTTTTACCTGAGTCAAAAAAGGCTAAAACACTCTTGGAACATAGAAGGTTGCGTGCCTTATTGAAGGCGCGTTCTTGGGCGTCCCCCCAAAACCAATCGCACCCCTTTCTGAGTAGCACCTGGAGAAGCTCCAGCAGCGTGCTTAAGTTCTGCATAAAGTTCCCAAAGTAATTGAGTAGCCCGAGAAAGGCACGCAGTTCCGAGACATTCCGGGGCCTGGGAGCCAGGCGAATCGCATCGGTTTTGGATTCGGTTGGGCGGATTCCATCAGCGGCAATCCTTCTGCCCAAAAATTCAACCTCAGGCGCGAGAAACAGGCACTTGGATTTCTTAACTCTTAGGCCTACCTGATCCAATCGACTTAGTACTTCCTCAAGATTGCGGAGATGAGAGTCGGTGTCCCTGCCCGTGATGAGTATGTCATCTTGAAACACAACCGTCCCCAGGATGGACTTGAGCAGACTCTCCATGTTGCGCTGGAATATAGCAGCTGTCGACCTGATGCCGAATGGACATCGATTGTACACAAAAAGGCCTCGATGTGTGTTGATGGTGGTGAGTAGCTTAGACTCTTCGGTCAGTTCTTGCGTCAGCGAGCAGCCTACACGTGGCCAGACACAGGTTCTACAACTACAGACGCTGTGTGTGCCAAAGCATACCCGACTTCATGGCAGAACTTCGGAGGCTGGCTAGTTCATGTGGGTTCCCCGATGAACTAAGGAGAGAAGTACTGAGAGACTTTTTTATTGAAGGAATAGGCCACGCAGACATATTCCGAAAGCTTATAGAAACTAAGAACTTGACTCTAGAGGCAGCAGCACTGGTCGCTCAGATGTTCTTGGCAGGCGAAGAAGAAACGAGGCTGATCTATACTTCGGGTACAACAACCAACGAGGCATCGGAACAAGGGGTTGACATTGTGAAACAAACCACTACCCCCACACACAGACAAAGGCAGGAGAGCAGGCCTTCAACAGCAGACAGTGGCGCCAGAAGCCATCAAAATCAAGGGCCACATGAACGGCCGATCACACCTCATCAACCCACAATGTGAGCAATCAACAACAGATTGAGAGAAGCTCAAGGGAGATCAGCCAGATGCAGCTCATCCTTCGGAAACAATGGAAGCAGTCTGTGTTGGAGATGTGGGGGAAGGCACTCAACCAGGGTGTGTCGATTTCAGCATGCCGTTTGCAGAATCTGCAACTACACAGGGCATCTGGCTCGCATGTGCAGAAAAACAGCAGCTCGGCTGGTATACGAATCGGAAGGGTCGAAAAGCGGACCAGAAGATGGTTGGAACAGTGCACGGGCGCCGAGGTACAGCGGGTTAACACGATCAATGTCCACTGTTCTTAAACCAAGACGCCTCCAATTATGATGAGGGTTCTACTCAACAGGATACCCGTCAACGTGGAACTGGACACGGGGGCCAGTCAATCCCTCATGAGCGTTCAACAATTTGAACAGCTGTGGCTGCACAAAAGCAACAGACCAAAACTCACAAAGATCGACACCAAACTAAGGACCTATACTAAAGAAATCGTCCCAGTCCTTGGCAGCGCCATGCTCTCAGTCACACACAAAGGGATGGTGCACCGACTTTCCCTGTGGATTGTCCCCGGGTATCTCTCAGCCCTGTTGGGGAGAAGCTGGCTAGCAGAACTTAATTGGAAATGGGATGATGTTCACACCATGTCGTCAGAGGAACGGACTTCCTGCTCAACAGTTCTAAGCCGTTTTGAACATCTCTTTCAGCCAGGTGTGGGCACCTTCAAAGGGGCTAAAGTTAGAATCTACATCACACAGAATGCCAGACCGGTCCGTCACAAGGCTAGAGCTGTGCCTTATGTGATGAGGGAAAAGATTGAAAATGAACTGGACCGGCTTCTGTGGGAAGGCAGAATTTCTCCCGTGGAATTCAGCAACTGGGCAAGCCCCATCGTCCCCGTCATGAAGCCTGATAGATCCGTGCGAATCTGTGGGGATTACAAGTCTACCATAAACAGTGTCTCCCTACAGGACCAATAGCCGCTACCCAGAGCAGAGAACCTATTTGCCACGTTGGCTGGAGGAAAACTTTTCTCGAAACTTGACCTCACATCTGCGTATATGACGCAAGAACTGACCGAAGAGTCTAAGCTACTCACCACCATCAACACACATCGAGGCCTTTTTGTGCACAATCGATGCCCATTCGGCTTCAGGTGGTCTCTCACCAGTGTGCTCAACTCCTCAAACGACTTGCTTGCTGGTTTCTCGGGTGCCAGCAGGTCTTTCATTAAAGCATATGTTTTCGAGCCACAGCTGGTCAAGAGATGGGCTCTTCTCTTGTCTGCCTTATCATCGCCTAACCAGTCTTTGGTCACAAAGCTTTGCTGGAGCCTTTCTATAAAGTCGTCCCAATTGTCTCCAGCATTGTAGTTCTCATCTGAGCTGTTGGTAGCCATTCTGTGGATTTTGGTGATCCCGTAACTCGTCGCCACTGTTAAGTCCTGACTCTAATGTACTGACTTACATGAGACACATGCTGAAGTCAAGGTCACTCAGGACCTGCACCTTTAATTCACAGCTCTCCAGTGCCGCACTTGCCTGAGACCTCCCTTTATATACCTCAGTGGGACAGGTATGGAGTGTCTCCTGCAAGTGCACCCCTGGTGGTAAGGTATGCTTATTGTTACAGGTCATATCCAGTTGCAGTCATGTATAGCATGGTAAGATACAGTTATATACAATAATGTGAGAAATTTAATACATGACAAATACGATCATGGCTGATCCGATCATGGACTCAGGTCCACTTCCCTGCCCGCTTTCCATAACCCCATATTCCCTTATCGGTTAAGAAACTGTCTATCTCTGTCTTCAATTTATTCAATGTCCCAGCTTCCAGAGCTCTGTGAGGCAGCGAATTCCACAGATTTACAACCCTCTGACAAAATAAATTTCTCCTCATCTCAGTTTTAAATGGATGGCCACTTATTCAAAGATTATGCCACCTAGTTCCAGTCTCCCCCATCAGTGGAAACACTCTCTCTGCATCCACCTTGTCAAGCCCCCTCATAATTTTATACATTCAATAAGATCACATCTCAATCTTCTGAGTTCAATGAGTAGAGGTCCAACCTACTCAACCTTTCTTCATAAGTCATTCCCCTCATCTCCAGAGGCAACCTAGTGAACCTTCTCTGAACTGCCTCCAAAGCAAGTATGTCCTTTCGTAAATATGGAAACCAAAACTGCACGCAGTATTCCAGGTGTGGCCTCACCAATACCCTGTACAACTGTAGCAAGACTTCCCTGCTTTTATACTCCATACCCTTTGCAATAAAGGCTAAGATTCCATTGGCCTTCCTGATCACTTGCTGTACCTGCATACTAACCTTTTGTGTTTCATGCACAAGTACTCCTAGGTCCCGCTGTACTGCAGCACTTTGTAATCTTTCTCCATTTAAATAATAACTTGCTCTTTGATTTTTTTTTCTGCCAAAGTGCATGACCTCACACTTTCCAACATTATACTCCATTTGCCAAATTCTTGCTCACTCACTTAGCCTGTATGTCCTTTTGCAGATTGTTTGTGTCCTCCACACACACTGCTTTGCCTCTCATCTTTGTATCGTCAGCAAACTTGGCTACATTACACTCGGTCCCTTCCTTCAAGTCGTTAATATAAATTGTAAATAGTTGGGGTCCCAACACTGATCCCTGTGGCACCCCACTGGTTACTGATTGCCAACCCGAGAATGAACCATTTATTCCGACTCTGTTTTCTGTTCGTTAGCCAATCCTCTATCCATGCTAATATAATACCCCCAACTCCATGAACTTTTATCTTGTGCAGTAACCTTTTATGTGGCACCTTGTCTAATGCCTTCTGGAAGTCCAAATACACCACATCCACTGGTTCCCCTTTATCCACCCTGTTCGTTACATCCTCAAAGAATTCCAGCAAATTTGTCAAACATGACTTCCCCTTCATAAATTCATGCTGACTCTGCTTGACTGAATTATGCTTTTCCAAACGTCCTGCTACTGCTTCTTTAATAATGGATTCCCAACCATAGATGTTAGGTTAACTGGTCTATAATTCCCCGCTTTTTGTCTGCCTCCTTTTTTAAATAGGGATGTTACATTTGCAGTTTTCCAATCTGCTGGGACCTTCCCCGAATCCAGGGAATTTTGGTAAATTACAACCAGTGCATCCACTATCCCTGCCGTTACTTTTCTTAAGACCCCAGGATGCAAGCCATCAGGTCCAGGGGATTTAGCTGCCTTTAGTCCCATTATCTTACTGAGTACCACCTCCTTAGTGATTGTGATTGTGTTAAGTTCCTCCCCCGCTATAACCCCTTGACTATTCACTATAGGGATATTGCTCGTGTCCTCTATTGTAAAGACTGATACAAAATATTTGTTCAGAGTTTCTGCCATCTCCATGTTCCCCATTAATAATTCCCCGATCTCATCCTCTAAGGGACCAACATTTACTTTAGCCAGTCTTTTCCTTTTTATATACCTATAGAAACTTTTGCTATCTGTTTTTATATTTTGTGCTAGTTTACTTTCATAGTCTATCTTCCCTTTCTTAATTATTTTTTTAGTCATTCTTTGCTGACTTTTATAAGCTTCCCAATCTTCTATCCTCCTACTAATTTTGGCCATTTTGTTTGCCCTTGTTTTTAATTGGATACCATCCTTTATTTCCTTAGTTATCCACGGATGGCTATCTTTTCTCTTACACTCTTTCCTCCTTAACTGGAATATATTTTTCTTGAGAATTGTGAAATATCCCCTTAAATATACACCACTGTTCATCAACCATCCTACACTTTAATCTATTTTCCCAGTCCACTTTACCCAACTCTGCCCTCATACCTTCATATTCTCCTCTATTTAAGCTTAGTACGCTGGTTAGAGATCCAACTTTCTCACCTTCCATCTAAATTTGAAATTCAATCATGCTATGATCACTCATTCCGAGGGGATCCTTTACCAGGAGATTGTTTATTAATCCTGTCTCATTACACAGGACCAGATCTAAGATAGTCTGCCCCCTGGTTGGTTCAGTGACATACTGCTCAAGGAACCCATTCCTTATGCATTCTATGAATTCCTCCTCAAGGCTACACTGACCAACTTAATTTGTCCAATCAATATGGAGATTAAAATGATTATTGCTGTTCCCTTTTTACAAGCCCCCAATATTTCCTGGTTGATGCTCCGACCAACGGAGTTGCTACTGTTAGGGGGCCTATAGACTATGTCCAGCAGCAACTTTTTCCCCTTATTGTTCCTTATCTCCATCCAAACTGTTTCAACATCCTGATCATTTGAGCCAATATCATTTCTCCTTGTTTCAGTGATTCCATCCTTTATCAGTTGAGCTACCCCACATCCATTTCCTTTCTATCTGTCCTTCCAGATTGTCAAATACCCCATAATATTTAATTCCCAGTCCTGGTCACCTTGCAACCACGTCTTTGTAATGGCTATCAGATCATACCCATTTGTATCTATTTGTGCCATCAACTCATCTATTTTGTGTCAAATGCTATGTGTATTTAGACAAAGTGCTTTTAAATTTGGTTTCTTTACCCTTTTTTCCTGCTTGTTTCCTCTCTCCTTCAAACTCACTTCCTTTATTTTTGCTTTCTAATTCCAGCTTTATTCCCCTCCCTACTGAATCTATTTTCAGGTTCCGTTCCCCCTGCCAACTAGTTTAAATCCTCCCCAACAGCACAAGCAAATCCCCCCATGAGGATATTGGTCCCGGCTCTGTTGAGCTGCAACCCGCCCGGCTTGTACAGGTCCCACCTCCCCCAGAAGCAGTCCCAATGCCTCAGGAAACTAAAGCCCTCCCGCCTGCCCCATCTCTCCAGCCACATATTCATCTGCTCTATCCTTCTATTTCTGTACTCACTAGCTCATGGCACTGGGAGTAATCCGGAGATTACTACCTTTGAGGTCCTGCTTTATAATCTCCCTCCTAGCTCCGTAAATTATGCCTGCAGGACCTCATCCCTATTTCTACTTATGTCATTGGTACTGATATGGACCACAACCTCTGGCTGTTCACCCTCTTCCTCCAGAATGCCCTGCAGTCGCTCAGTGGCATCCTTGACCCTGGCACCAGGGAGGCAACATATCATCCTGGAATCACGTCTGCGGCCACAGAAACGCCTGTCTGCTCCCCTGACTATTAAATCCCCTACCACTATAGCTCTTCCATCCTTCTTCCTCCCCCTCTGTGCAGCTGAGCCACCCGTGATGCCGTGGACATGGCTCTGGCTGCACTCCCCAGAGCCTCCCTTGCCCCCACCCGTACTCAAAATAGAGTACCAGTTGGAGAGCGAGGTGGACTCAGGGACTCCTGTGCTACCTGCTTAGTCCTCCTCTTCTGTCCAGTGGTCACCCAATCCCTATTTGCCTGCACACTCTTAAGCTGTGGGGTGACCACCTCCTGAAACGTGCTTTCCACATAGCTCTCAGTCTTGTGGATGCACCGAGTGAAAGAAAACAGACCTACAGACCTACAGACAACTGAAGGCCGAGGTTCAACAAAATACTCGTGACCTAAAGAACAAATGATAGGTGGAAAAAGTGCAGGAGATCCAGCATCTAGTTGACAATCATGACGTGCGTGAATGTTTTAGTGCAGTTAAAACCACCTACGGCCCATGCACTCAAGGTCCTATTCCACTGAGAGCCAAGGACAGAGATGTGCTTATCAAGGACAGAGCAGCAGTCAGTGCTCGCTGGAAGGAGCACTTTGAGAATCTCCTCAACCAAGACTCTGTCTTTGAAGTGAGTGTCCTTGATTCCATCCCACAGCATGCTACTCGTCACCACCTCAGCACAATCCCAGCCCGGCATGAGGTTGAAAAGGCCATCTGACAACTGAAAAACAACAAGGCCTGCGGAGTAGATGGAATTCCAGCTGAATTTCAAATGCATGGTGGAGAAGTACTCTTGGCTCGAATCCATGACCTCATCTCTCTTATCTGGAAGGAGGAGAGCATGCCAGGGGATCTCAGAGACGCCGTAATTGTGACCATCTTCAAGAAAGGTGACATTACAAATGCCACTGGGAAAATCTTCGCAAGAATCCTCTTCAATAATCTCCTCCAAGTGGCTGAAGGGCTCCTCCCAGAGTCGCAATGTGGATTCCGCACACTAAGGGGCACAACGGACATGATCGTCACCATGTGACAAATCCAATAAAAATGTGGGGAGCAGCATCAACCTCTGTAAATGGCTTTCTTTGACCTCACAAAGGCCTTCGACTCTGTCAACCATGAGGGATTATGGAGTATCCTTCTCAAAAATTTCTCACCATCCTCTGCCTGCTTCATGATGACATGCAAGCCGTGATTCTTACTAACTGATCCACCACAGATCCAATACAAGTGCAGACCAGTGTCAAGCAAGGGTGTCATCGCACCAAGTCTCTTCTCAACCTTGCTAACTGCAATGCTTCATCTCACCTTTAACAAGCTCCCCGCTGGAGTGGAGATAATCTACAGGACAAGTGGGAAATTGTTCAATCTCCATTCTAGATCCAATGTTGTTCCAACCTCTGTCATTGAATTACAATATACAGATGACGCTTGCATTTGTGCACACTCGGAGGCTGAACTCCAACCATCATTGACACCTTTACTGAAGCATCCGAGAGTCTGGGCCTTACATCAGTAAGATAAAAGTTCTCTACCAACCCGCCCCGCCACACAGTACTGCTCCACGATTATCAAGATCCATGATGAGACCTAGGACAATGTGGACCACTTCCCATACCTTGGGAGTCTACTATCAGCAAGGACAGACATCGATGACGAAGTCCAACACTGCCTTCAGTGTGTCCGTGCAGCCTTCAGTCACCTGAGGAAAAGAGTGTTCGAAGACTAGGAACTCAAACTCGGCACCAAGCTCATGGTCTACAGAGCAGAAGTGATACCCGCCCTCCTCGATGCTTCAGCGACATGGACTATGTGCAGTAGGCACATCAAAGCACTGGAGAAATACCACCAACGTTGCCTCCACGAAATCCTGCAAATTCACTGGCAGGATAGGCACACCAATGTCAGCATTCTCTCTCAGGCCAACATCCCCAGCATCGCGCATTGACCACACTCGATCAGCTACGATGGGCGGGCCACATCGTCCACATGCCCAATATTAGACTCCCAAAACAAGCACTCTACTCCGAGCTATGTCACGGCAGCGAGCCCAGGTGGGCAGAGAAAACGCTTCAAGGACACCCTCAAAGTCTTCTTGAAAAAATTTAACATCCCCACCAACTCTTGGGAATCCCTGGCCCAATACCGCTCAAAGTGGAGGAGAAGTATTCAAGAAGACGCCGAACACTTTGAGTTTCTTTGCCGGGAGCACGCAGAAGCCAAGTGCAAACAGCGGAAGGAACATACGACAAATCAAGAACCCACCCACCTGTCCCTCCAACCACCATCTGCACAATCGGTGACAAAGACTTCAGATCCCGTCTCATCAGTCACCTTGGAATTAATTTTAATGTGGCAGCAAGTCATCCTCGACTCCGGGGGACCGCCTAAGAAGAACAACAAGGAATGGCAGGGGAGGGAGAGGAAGATTGATTTGACACAAAACAAGCATCGAAGGCAGAAGTGAGAGAACAATTTGACAGGTGGACAGCAGCAGAGGTGTCATGATGGATGGAGGGCTAGCCTAATCTAATTATCTGTTATTTCATCAGAGTTTTATAACTGTATTCAAATATAGCTTGAATGGCTTTTCAGGGTTAAAAATTCTGACATATATTCTATATGTGCTGATGAGAGTGGGAAGGTTATCTTTTGAAACAAACTTGTTTGACTAACACCAGACCGTAGTGAGGTCTGTCTGTTCCATTTTCCTGAGCTTTCATTCTGTAACCAAAAACAGACTTAATTTTAAATATATATATTTTGTACTCTTTTAAATATGCAAACACCTGTCAAAGCACCAAGCACGATAACATTTGATTTTGACATTGGATTTTCAAAACTGCACTCTTCCTTTTAATTAAACCAGAACTGACAGGAGATCGGCCAAGTCAAAACCAAATGTTAATCTTATGCAGTGTATACTGAGTGAAGATGTTGACGCTATCGCTGGAGAAATACCACCAACGATATCTTTGCAAGATCCTGCAAATCCCCTGGGAGGACAGACACACCGACGTCAGTGTTCTCGCTCAGGCCAACATCCCCAGCATCAAAGCACTGACCACACTCGACCAGCTCCGCTGGGCAGGCCACATCGTCTGCATGCTGGACACAAGACTCCCAAAGCAAGCGCTCTACTCGGAACTCCTACACGGCAAGTGAGCCCCAGGTGGGCAGAGGAAATGTTTCAAGGACACCCTCAAAGCCTCCTTGATAAAAGTGCAACATCCCCACTGACACCTGGGAATCCCTGGCAAAAGACTAAGTGGAGGAAGAGTATCCGAGAGGGTGCTGAGCACCTCGAGTCTCGTCGCCGAGAGGATGCAGAAAACAAACGCAGGCAACGGAAGGAGCATGTGGCAAACCAGACTCCCCACCCACCCTTTCCTCCAACGACTGTCTGTCTCACCTGCGACAGAGACTGTAATTCCCGAATTGGACTGTTCAGTCACCTGAGAACTCACTTTTAGAGTGGAAGCAAGTCTTCCTCGATTTCGAGGTATAGGTGCAGCATCCAAAATCCGGTGTTCCGGAATCTGGAATGTTCTGGAATTCAGACACCGGGCCAATCCATGGCGGGGTCGTCCGGAAACCGGAAAATGTTCCAAAATCCGGACTTCACCCGCCACGGCAGTCCGACTTCACCCCGGCCCTCGGTGGCCTGATGTCACCGCAGCCCTCGGTGGCCCCAACCTCGCCCCAGCCCTCGGCGGCCCGTCCTTCCCCCCCCCGGGCCTTGTGGTCCAACCTCGCCCCAGCCCTCGGCGGCCTGTCCTTCCCCCCCCCCCGGCCCTCGGTGGTCCCAACCTCGCCCCGGCCCTCGGCAGCCCGTCCTCCCCCCCCGGCCCTTGTGGCCCGACCTCACCCCGGCCCTCGGCGGCCCGATGTCGCCGCAGCCCTTGGTGGCCCCAACCTCGCCCCGGCCCTCGGCAGCCCGTCCTCCCCCCCTGGCCCTTGTGGCCCGACCTCACCCCGGACTTTGGTGGCCCAACCTCCGGCTCGACTTCGCCACAACTTCGCCCCCCCCCTCCCTCCTCCCTCCTCCCCCCACCCTTACCTCGGCGGGCTGACCTCCGGCCCGACTTCACCGTGATTTCGCCCCGCACCCCCCTCCCTCCTCCCCCACCTTACCTCAGCGGGCCCACCTCGCTCCCTTACCTCAGCTGCCTGGCCCCACCTACCTCGGCCCAGGCAAAGACGTTCCAAAATCTGGAAATATCCAGAATCCGGAACGGCCTCGGTCCTGAGGTTTACGGATTTCGGACGCTCGACCTGTACTGTCTATGATGATGATACTGAGTAAATATGTCTTCAAGTAAATCTTTAATTAATTTGAAAGATAGCTGCAGTTACTACAGACAGATGTAGCTGGCTAGGTAAACAGAATCACAGGAGTCTGGAAGGAATCGGCAGTTAGAGAAGGCAACACAGGATAAAGAGCGCGGGGCCCAAGGACAGGAACCTGGAAGGAAGCGGCAGTTAGAGAAGGCAACACAGGATAAAGAGCGCGGGGCCCAAGGACAGGAACCTGGAAGGAAGCGGCAGTTAGAGAAGGCAGTGCAGGATAAAGAACTTGAGGGCACCGAATTCCAAAAGAACGGCAAAAGGAAGGAGTGACATCACAGGCCTGCTGGTAGGTGATTAGTGGGTGAGCATAAGTGTATTAATCTCTCTTATGTAACTAGATAAAGTAATTAATATAACTATAGATAATCGTGTCAAGAAAGACTTAAGTAAGAGAACGAGAGAAGCAGTCAGAGGTAAAGATAGACACAACTTTTAAGCTGTTACTGGCTGTGAGGCGGGACTTCCTGTGCCAAGCGCAGAAATCCCGCCACGGCAGCTAAATTGGGCTTATCGCTGGGCAATTTCCCCCATGGGATACAAAGGGGTCGGAGTGCACGACAATGACATCATCGGCATTTGCGTACCGGCCCGGGGTGCTAACAGCAGGGCACGGCACTGCCAGGACAGCGCCCCCAAACCTCCACGGGTGGAAATGCCATAGCCCCGCAGGTGCTAACAGGACCATTAAACAGGGCAATTCCCGTCCCCTAAAGGCCAGAGTGAGAGAAGGCTCCATCCAAAGCATTTCCAACCATCAACTCTTGATTTTTTATAATTCATGGGATGTGAGCATCACTGGTAAGGCCAGCACTTATTGCCCATCTCTAATTGGCCTGAGGACAGTTATGAATGAATCATATTGCTATGGGTCTAGAGTCACATATAGGCCAGACCAGGTAAGAATAACAGATTTCCTTCCCTAGTGAACCAGATGGGTTTTTATGACAATTTGTTAATTTCCTGGTCATTATTACTGATACTAGCTTTTTATTCAAGATTTATTTAATTAATTGAATTTAAATGCCTTGGGGAGATTTGAACTTACATCTTCAGATCATTACTCCAAGCCTGTGGATTACTAATCCAGTAACATAACCACTATGCTACCGTTCGCTATATGCTCCATCTTAAAGGAACATTCAGACCAAAAATTGTACTCTCTTACACAATCGGCACAGTGGCAAGCATGACCCAGAGGGTGCACAAAATTAGGATTTTCATCCAGTTCAATGCCGGTCCCAGATTTTGCACTGGGCCTGTACTACTGGTACAAGAGGCTTGTGCTATCCCATGGTGAAAATCTCATCAAAATATTCCGGGTGAATGTCCAATCTTCTTTAAAAGTTCCGTTACTTTGCATCATAAGCATAGTGCCCACCTTGTACACAAAAATAGCTGGAGGAGAGGACTATGCAGCCTGCTTGGCAGCCACTACAATCTCTTAAAGTGACCCAATTGCCGTCATATCCATCTTCGATGAGTTTGTTGTTTCTTCTTTGTTGTGGCAGTATATTTTTTGCTTTTTACTTTGACCGGTGAGAATCTTGGCATTTCTGGATTATTGTCTTAATGTGGTGAAGCAGCTATTTGTTTGATCATTTAACTTGCTCATTACAAACACATCCAGACACCTTTGCTAGCCAAGCCAACTTGACCTCCATCAGCTCTTCTCAAGATGCAGTATGAGGAGGAAATGGATTGGTACCAGCAGCAGAAGAGCAAGGGGCTGCAGATGACTCATAAAAACACAGGCACAACCAGTGGACTTGTTCCCAATCCTTCAACAGCAAGACAAAGATGGATCCTTCAACAGCAAGACAAAGACAAAGGCAATTGGCTGCTGCAGACCCATTTCAGTATCAGGCTTTCTCTAGAAAGAGAGATTATTTATCACCAACAGTGAAAGAGTTCCAGGCAAGGGGTGTGTAAAGGTAAAAAAACATTCCAGAATCCAGAAATTCGGGTTTTAGCGATTTCGCCTGTTTTTGGCGATAATAGCGGCGGGATTTTTCTTTTACCGCCGGGGTACCGTTATCGTCAGACCTAGCAAAATTCGCCAAACAGTGACCAGTGGTAGCGATAAATCTGGCATTGCACAACTGAATTTGTGCGCCAGAGCCGGAATTTGTGATCGAAAAGAAAATGGACCTTCTGCGCATGCGCAAACTAATTTTTCTGATTTTTTTGCCATTTTTTCCTTCTTCCCGCGCTTTTGGTCAGCTTTCAGGGAGCACTCGCGCATGCGCAGTACACCCAGGGCTGAATCAGCCATTTTCAGATAGCAGGCACAATGGAAAAAAGGAGAGGGGAGCAGGCAGAGAGCAAGAAAATTCAGTAATGAGGCGAACAAGGCCCTTATCACAGCTGTGGAATGGAGATGGGGGGATTTAAATAGGAAGGATGCAAGTAAATCCCTCCCAGCGGTTCTTAAGTAACTGTGGACCAGCATTTCTGAGGAGATGTCTTTCGTGGATGACATTAGAAGGACCCACACCCAGTGCCGCAAGAGGTTTAATGACAATAGCAGGGTCATCAGAGTAAGTAATATTTTTAGTGATGCACTCCTTCATTACTTAAATTATAAATCTGATATATTTTGGTCTAGGTAAGCTTAGTCATGCACCTTATTTGCCATGAATAATCGTTACACATTATTAAGACTGCTTTCTGAGATCTTAAAAGATGTTTCTGCACTTCAATGTCCTCATGAACCATGTGCAACTTCCAGGGTCATTAAACAGAGGACTGTATTAAATGCACACTGTATGGTATAAGTGCTTTGAAAGCTACCTGTGTGTGCCACAAGAACAGATGGGCCCTCTGGTAACCATTCCCATTGTCATCTTTGTAGGGAAAGATGTCCCACAACCGCAGGGAGTAGCGGTGCACAGGCAGTGGTCCGCCCAGAACCTCTGACAGACCTGGAGGAATGAATGGCTGGTCTGATCGGTGCCTCAGGGAGGTCAACTACCCGTGGGGGTGCTTAGCCCCCATTTGAAACTGAGGGTAAGTCCTGCAAAATCCCCAGACTGGGTTCAGGCAATATGATGTAATGTCTGGAGTTGGGCAGCGCGAGTCCGGGGTCGGTGAGGCCTATAAAGGCTCGTCGGAGGAGGGGTTCGGGCAGTTGGGCAGCGCGAGTCCGGGGTCGGTGAGGCCTATAAAGGCTCGTCGGAGGAGGGGTTCGGGCAGTTGGGCAGCGCGAGTCCGGGGTCCGAGAGGCCTATAAAGGCTCGTCGGAGGAGGGGTTCGGGCAGTTGGGCAGCGCGAGTCCGGGGTCCGAGAGGCCTATAAAGGCTCGTCGGAGGAGGGGTTCGGGCAGTTGGGCAGCGCGAGTCCGGGGTCCGAGAGGCCTATAAAGGCTCGTCGGAGGAGGGGTTCGGGCAGTTGGGCAGCGCGAGTCCGGGGTCCGAGAGGCCTATAAAGGGTCGTCGGAGGAGGGGTTCGGGCAGTTGGGCAGCGCGAGTCCAGGGTCAGTGAGGCCTATAAAGGCTCGTCGGAGGAGGGGTTCGGGCAGTTGGGCAGCGCGAGTCCGGGGTCCGAGAGGCCAGCTTGTGCAGCTACAGGGAGAAGGCAGAAAGAAGTAGAGAGAAATCGAAAGGTGACGTCACAGCCAAGGTGGTAAGTGATTGGCTGGTGATTGGTGAGTAGTTTTTCTCTTCTTTTTATATCAGTAAGTAACTTTTTAATATTGTTGTTGCCAATTTAAGTGTACCTAAGGGTTAAGTCATGGCAGGAGTGCTCGGACACGTGTTATGCTCCTCCTGTACTATGTGGGAACTCAGGGACGTTTCCGGTTTTCTAGCCCAATATGTCGAGGAACCAACCAGGGAGCTGGCCATCCTAGACTGGGTGATGTGTAATGAGAAGGGACTAATTAACAATCTTGTTGTGCGAGGACCCTTGGGGAAAAGTGACCATAATATGGTAGAATTTCTTATTAAAATGGAGAGTGGAGGCATGGGTTCATCGCCAGACTCCTTGTCCTCATCTTCCTCCTCCTCCTCATCCTCCTTCCCCTCCTCCTCCCCTCTCTCCTGAGGTGGTCCTGCAGTCCCCAGTGGCAAATCCTGTCCCGTCATGATGGCTAAGTTGTGTAGCATGCAGCACACCACAATGAACTCAGAGACCTGCTGAGGGGAGTATTGCAGGCGGCCTACAGAGTGGTCCAGGCATCCGAAGCGTTGCTTGAGCACTCCAATTGTCTGTTGGATGATGTTGTGTGTGGCTATATGGCTGTTATTATAGTGATGCTCGGCTTGTGTCTGAGTTTTCCGGAGGGGGATCATGAGCCAGGTGGTGAGGCCGTAACCTTTGTCCCCCAGCATCCAGCTCTGGCTTTGTGGCTGACGCTCGAACAGGCACAAGATATTGCTCTCACGCAAGATGAAAGCATCATGGATGCTCCCTGAATATTGGGCATTGACTGCCATGATGCGCTGAGTATGATCGCAGACATTCTGTACGTTCATGGAGTGGAATCCCTTTCGGTCTCTGTAAATCTCTGGATTGTGTAAAGGTGCTCGCAGGGCGATGTGCGTACCGTCAGTGGCAGCCTGAACCTTGGGAAGCCAGCAATTCATCCAAAACTTACAACTCTCTCATTGTGTGCCTTCCTGGTCATTGGGAAGTTATAAAGTCCATCCTGCATGTGTACAGTGCAGTAGTCACCTGGCGAATGCAGTGATGTGTAACATGCTGCAAGATGGAGCATATATCCCCTGCTGATGGCTAAAAGGAGCCGGAGGCATTGAAGGCAAGTGCCACAGTCACCTTCATCTCGACGGACAGTGCAGTCCTGTTGCCGCTGGTAGGATGTAGGTCTGCCTTTATGAGCTGGCATGGCTTTGTGGCCACCTCTCTTTGGAAGCACAGCTTGCTAATGCACTGTGCCTCAGAGAGCTGCGGGTATGAGCGATGGTCCCTGTAAACTCGTGCGGGGTAACGCCTCCTCCCCATATGCCTGTGACCTCTTCGATTACACTCAAAATGCTCATCAATAAACCTTCTTCCAGCTCAATGCTGCATAGAAAAAGCAGCCAGGAATAATGGCTGACATAATATAGTCCCCATTTGTTTAAATGTCGTTAAATATCCTTTAAAATGAACTACAAACTCATAAAATTTCACTGTGTAAATGCAGCCGTCTTCTCCCAAACCTTTGCTGCTCTGAACTGGTGCTCCATTTTTAAGATGGCGCCGTTAGCGCTGGGTCCGACCTGGCTCCAACTGTTTTTTATGGGCGGGTTACCGGGCAGAGGATAAAACGGGTGATATTGCCAAATTTACTGCAATAATGCAGCATTGCACGCTGATTGACGTCATAAAAACGCTTAAAAAATTGAGCGGGCGATAACTTTTAGCGCCGGCGCAAAACCACTGCTGAAATTTCCACCCGGGCGCAAAATGTTGTGCAACTCGTTTAGTGCCAAAAAAATATATATCGCTTCGCCCTGGCACAAAAACGGTCGCAAACCTGTCGAATAGCCCTTTGTGGGTGTTATGTATGTAATAACTCGATAGACTGAATACTGTAAACTCACTCAGGTGCAAACCTGGCTCAATTTTATTCGGGCCCAAAAGTGACCCCATTACATGGTGGCTTGCTTTATATACCTGGCCCGCACACACGTGCGTACAGCCCAATGACCTCCGACATGGGTGCCCCCTGGTGGCTAGTAACCCAAGCATACATACATGACAATATCCCCCTTCAGGATCTTAGTATCAGTCTTTTTACAAGTTAAGACAGTCTGGGGCTTTCCGCTCACGAATTGATCGTCTCAGTTCAACTCCAGCTTTGGCCGTGCATTCTGTGTCAGTTATAACTGGAGGCTGAGTAGCCGATCTGATGGGAGTGGCAATGACCATGTCAGAGATTGAAAGTCCAGATTCATTGATGATGGCGGAGTCCTCTGATGAATGAATGTAGGTTGGTTGGTCACTGATTGTGTCTTCCTCAACTTGTTCCAGTTCATTTGTGTGCCGCAGCTTTAAGTGATCAACTTGATTCCTGCATGTTTGCCCATTTTTGAGCATGACAATAAACACTCTGTTACCCTCCTTGGCCGTAACAGTACCGGCGACCCACTTGGGACCTTGATCATAATTTAGCACATACACAGGATCGTTAACAGAGATGTCGCGTGACACAGCAGAACAATCATGATGCCACTGCTGATTTTGACGTCTGTTTTCAACACGATCGTTCAAGTCAGGATGGACGAGAGAGAGCTTGGTCTTGAGACCTCTCTTCATCAATAGTTCAGCAGGGGAGACCCCGGTAAGCATGTGGGGTCTTGTCCTGTAACTAAGCAATATGCATGACAAGCGAGTCTGCAGTGAACATTGAGTTACACGTTTCATACTCTGCTCGATTATTTCGACAGCACGCTCTGCGTGACCATTAGAAGCAGGTTTGAATGGTGCTGACGTCACATGTTCAATACCATTGAGTTTCATGAACTCTTGAAACTCCAAACTTGTGAAGCAAGATCCGTTGTCGCTCACAACGATGTCAAGCAGACCATGAGTAGCAAACATGACACAAAGGCTCTCAATGGTAGTTGTGGATGTACTGGATGACATGATTATACACTCTATCCACTTGGACTATGCATCCGCCATGACAAAAAACATCTTACCCAGGAAAGGACCCACAAGTCGATGTGGATCCTTGACCATGGTTTAGATGGCCACGACTACAGACTCAGCGGAGATTCCGCTGGTACTTTACTTAGCTGCATGCAAGTGTTGCAGTGATGCACACGTGATTCCAGATCAGAGTCAATTCCAGGCCACCATACGTGAGACCCTGGCAATGGCTTTCATCATGACAATACCGGGATGAGTGCTGTGTAGATCACAAACAAATTTCTCTCTGCCTTTCTTAGGCATAACAACACGGTTACCCCACAGTAAATAATCTGACTGAATGGATAGTTCGTCTTTGCGGCGGTTATAAGATTTGGTCTCCTCACACATTTGCTTGGGTATGGCAGACCAATCACGACTAAGGACACAACGTTATACAAGTGATAAAATCGGGTCCTGTCTGGTCCAGGTCCTAACTTGTTGAGCAATGACAGGGGTTCCTTCACTCTCAAAAGCATCCATAACTAACAGTAGATCTGCAGGTTGTGGCGTTGCCATCTCCGGTGTGGGCAAAGGCAGATGGTTCAGTGCATCGGCACAATTCTCGGTGCCAGATCTATGGCGAATGACATAATCATAGGCAGATAATGTCAGCGCCCACCTCTGGATGCGGAACGATGCATTGGTATTGATACCTTTGTTTTCCGAAAACAATGAAATGAGTGGCTTGCGATCCATTTTGAGTTCAAAATGAAGACCAAACAGGCACTGATGCATTTTTTTTAACCCCTTACACGCAGGCTAAAGCTTCTTTTTCCACCATGCTGTAGGCTCTTTCCGCCTTTGACAAACTTTTAGAAGCATACGCAACAGGTTGTAGTTTACCCGACTCATTAGCTTGTTGGAGCACGCAGCCAAACCTATATGATGAAGCATCACAGGCCAATACTAGACGCTTACAAAGATCATAATGTACCAGCAACTTGTTAGAGCAAAACAGATTTATAGCTTTCTCGAAAGCACTATCTTGAGACATACCCCAAACCCAGTTGTCGCCTATTCCGAGCAGCATGTGCAGTGGCTCTAATAAAGTGCTCAATCTAGATAAGAAATTACCGAAGTAGTTGAGTAGACCAAGGAACGAACGCAGCTCCGTCACATTCTGAGGCCTGGATACATTTTTGATGGCCTTGGTTTTCGAGTCCATAGGCTTGATGCCATCAGCAGCAATCTTCCTCCCCAGAAATTCAACTTCCGGTGCCATGAAGATGCACTTCGAATGTTTCAGCCTGAGTCCCACTTTGTCCAGACGATGTAGAACCTCTTCCAGGTTGTTCAGGTGTTCGGCGATGTCACGACCTGTGACCAGAATATCATCTTGAAACAGGACGGTTCTAGGGACGGACTTCAGTAGACTCTCCATGTTCCTCTGAAATATGGCTGCAGCCGAGCGAATTCCAAAAGGACACCTGTTGTAGATAAACAGTCCTTTATGAGTGTTGATGCACGCAAGTTTCTTCGACGTGTCGACGAGCTCCTGTGTCATATAGGCCGACGTCAGATCCAGTTTAGTGAACGACTTCCCACCGGCTAGCGTTGCAAACACGTCATCAGCCTTTGGTAACGGATACTAATCCTGTTTCGAAAATCGGTTAATCGTAACCTTGTAGACTCCACAAATCCTGACAGTGCCATCACTTTTCAACACAGGAACAATGGGACTGGCCCATTCCTTAAATTCGACCGGTGATATGACCCCTTCACGTTGGAGTCTGTCCAGCTCAATTTCGACCTTCTCCCTCATCATGTATGGAACAGACCGAGCTTTGTGATGGACGGGTCTTGAACCCGAGTCCAGGTGAATCTGCACCTTGGCTCCCGTGAAATTGCCGATGCCCGGTTCAAACAGCGAGGGAAACTTACTCAGCACTTGAGCACACGAAGCGTCATCCACCGATGACAACGCTTTGATATCTTCCAAGTCTATTTGATTTTTTCGAGCCAATTCCTGCCGAACAGCGTTGGACCATTTCCTGGAACGATCCATAACAGTAGATCATGAACCACACCATCATACGACACCTTGACTACTGCACTGCCAATCATCGATATGAGTTCTTTGGTGTAAGTACGCAACTTGGCATTGACTGCTCAGCTTAGGCTTCACAGCTTTAGTGTCCCACAGCTTATCGAATGTCCTGTGGCTCATTATCGACTGACTCGCACCTGTGTCCAATTCCATCGATACCGGCACGCCATTTAGTTTCATATTAACCATTATCGGTTGGCTCTTAGTGAGAGATCGATCGCACCTGGAGGCCACTCGGCCAGGGCTAGGGGCGGGCAGGAGAACTGATAGTGCTCCTGCCTGCACCCAGACTTTTCACCTCCACCACTATGTCTGGGAGTCCAATTCCAGGTGTTGATCAAGCACTGTGCAAAGAACTTTGATAGCAGCCAAAAAGTTATCTTTTACCAGTTTTGTTATGTAGGTTAATGTATATACTGTAACACTAGACCACTGAATGTACCTTCACACTGTATACACCATACCTATACCACCAGAGAGTGCTACTGGTGGAAACCTAAGGGTCACCTGTACACTGCAGGTAACCAAGTATAAAAGGGAGCTCGCCTCATTGTGTCGTCACTCAAGGAGCTGCAATAAATGGACTAAGGTCACTATAGTTCAAGTACTATACCCTTCCCTCGTGCTGTCATTATTAGAATGCTTGCATGAACAATAACTGGCGATGAGGTTATGAATTCCCACGCACAACATGTCTAACCTAAGCAACTTCCAGCAATTTGCTGATGGGAAGATTGGGATGCCTTTGTGAAAAGGCTCGAACACTTCTTCATCGTGAACGACCTGGCGGGAGACACACCGACCTCGCTGGCTGATAAGCGCAGAGCCATCCTGCTCAGCAGTTGTGGGCCCACTGTCTATGGCCTCGTCAGGGACCTGCTAGCCCCAGCGAAGATGACAACCAAGATTTATGCGGAGCTCGTAACTATAATACAAGAACAACTCAAACCCAAAGAGAGCATCCTCACAGCCAGACACCAGTTCTACACCCACCAGTGACCGGAAGGCCAAGAAATTGCTAAGTATGCTGCAGAGCTGAGAAGATTGGCTGCACCGTGTGATTTCGGTGATCACCTCACCGAAGCGCTAAGGGACATCTGCGTTATTGGAATCGGCCACGAGGGCCTCCTCCATAAGCTCCTCTCTGCGGACACTACAGTCACCCTGCAGAAGGCAATCAAAGTGAGCCAGGCTTTCATGATTTCGATCTGCGACTCCAAGAAGATGATGACTCACACCCAGGAGTCGAAGCCAACGAGTACAGTGAACCGAATGGTGCCTTTCAGAGGCAAGAATGCTGCCCTGAGTCCCGCAACCCTGAGTCTGCCACATGGAGCCAACCGGCTAGCCCCGTGCTGGTGTTATGGAGGAAACCACAGGGCCCACCAGTGCTGATACAAAGACTATACCTGCAAAGGCTGCAACACTAAAGGCCATCTCCAGCGAATGTGCAGAAGAAATTTCACTCACCGAGTCGCTGAAGAATTGGCCGATCACCCGGGCTCCAGGGCTGATGAAGACGAAGCGGCTCAGCCCCTGGAAGAGGTATACGGAGTGTATACCTGCTCCACCGAGAGTTCCCCGTGGAAAATGGAAGTAGAAATCAACGGTATTCCAGTATAAATGCAGGTCGACACAGGGGCGAGCAAATCGCTGATGAACCAGATGGCCTTCGAGAAACTCTGGGACAATCCCGCCAAACGACCCAAAATGTTCCCAATCCAGGCGAAGCTGCTCACTTACACAAAATACACCATCCCAGTCGTTGGCAGCATGGATGTCCAGATGTCCCATGGCGGCGCGATGCACAAGCTTCCTTTGTGGATCGTTGCCGATGATGGTCCAACGCTGCTGGGAAGCAGATGGATGAAGTGAATCCAAATCTATTGGAGCGGGGAAAGCTTCCAGGCCCCAGCGATCGACGTCCTACGCGGCCCCAAACTTGGATCCATCGCAGCACCTGGAAATCTTACCGTCCAGCTCAACTGCGTGACGACGACACAGACTGCATAACTCAACGGCGGGATGATCCAACCTGAACGACCAGACCTCACCTTCTGGGCTCCAGTGGCAGGACTCCGAGGAAAGAATATCAGCGCAGAAAGTAGATTCCCGGCCTCCGTGGCAGAACCTGGGGAGAAAAGGATCACCGCAGCCTACCTCATGGAGATTAAGAAGATGGCGCCCGCACCACGAGGTGAAGCACCTGAAATCAAGATGGCCGCGACCAGACCACGAGGGGCAGCGTTGAGGGAGCAACACGTGTTGCCGAGCAGCGAACCGGATTGGGGTAAATATTGCAAGGCCCTCTTAAAGGAGACCGGCAACCCGAAACAATTAAAGGGACAGTTCCACTCTTGGTACAGCAATGCTAGTGATACTAATGATAAAAGTGTAATTAATGAACGCAAGTATATAAATGTACTGTTGAACAGTGATGCCGGTAATACTAATGAAAAAAATATAACTAACAAAGGCAGGTATCCAAATGTAACCTTGCACAGAGATACTGACAGTACACAGGAAAGTGTTGTAATGGACAAATATGAAAGTGTGACAGTACATAGGAAAGTGCTGTAATGGACAAATGTGAAAGTCGGAGCCAATGTATCATGAAGGCTAATGATGAAATGAGAAATGATGTCGGGCTCTGCATATATGCCAACAAGGCCAAAGGAAACCCACTGTGGGAAATACACAGGTCCAATGGGCGACCCGATCATGTAGCCTGTGCCGCCGGGACCAATGTGATGCACACACACACACAGTGGTAGCATACGCACTGTAGGGCCAGCGATCAATGGACAGCACAGCCACCACCACTGGCAACCTGCCCCAGATCGGACCGACCCCACTGGCCACCAGGACCAGCACCGGGAGCAAGAGGCCAGTACCCTCCAGCCTTCCCAGCAGGATCTGGAATGACCAGATTTCCCCACCAATGTAGGGCAGCAGGGTAACCCTGCAGCCCTCAATGGAGGACAGGGAGACCACACCACCCTGTGGCTCTGCCCACCACTAAATGTCCTCACCCACCCAGACAGTACAATGTATGTACCGTATCGATAACATGTACTTGCTCCACCACTGCTAAACTCAAAAACAGACATAACCAACCTGATTCCTTACTCACTCTACATGTAGGCCAATGCAGATGTTGAGCCACACACATGGTCTATGTAGGAGGTGGGGCAGTGGGGGGTAAATGAATGTATGTAGCCATGAACACATGGATCACACCCAGAACCCTCGCTACAACCTCCAACCATCCACTGCCGAACACTTCCCAATGTCATGGCAATAAGGACAGAGGGGTCCACAAGGAGAGAGCCATTCCCTACCAATCACGTGATATGCTCCTCCTGTACCATGTGGGAATTCAGGGACACTTCCAGTGTGCGGGAAGTGTATCCGCCTCCAGCTCCTGATGGACCGCATTGCGGAATTGGAGCTGAGGGTGGATTCACTCTGGAGCATCTACGATGCTGAGAATGACGTGAGTATCACGTGTAGCGAGTTGGTCTTATCGCAGGTGAAGGGTCCACAGCCAGCTAGGGAATGGAAGGCCAGCAGGAAGAGCAGTGCAAGGAAGGTAGTGCAGGGGTCCACTGCGGTCATCCCCCTGCAAAACAGATACACTGCTTTGAGTACTGTTGAGGGGGATGACTCATCAAGGGAGGGCAGCAGCAGCCAAGTTCATGGCACCGTGGCTGGCTCTGTTGCACAGGAGGGCAGGAAAAAGAGTGGGAGAGCGATAGTGATAGGGGATTCAATTGTAAGGGGAATAGATAGGCGTTTCTGCGGCCACAACCGAGACTCCAGGATGGTATGTTGCCTCCCTGGTGCAAGGATCAAGGATGTCTCGGAGCGGGTGTAGGACATTCTAAAAAGGGACGGAGAATAGCCAGTTGTCGTGGTGCACATTGGTACCAACGACATAGGTAAAAAAAGAGATGAGGTCCTACGAGACGAATTTAAGGAGCTAGGAGCTAAATTAAAAAGTAGGACCTCAAAAGTAGTAATCTCAGGATTGCTACCAGTGCCACGTGCTAGTCAGAGTAGGAATCGCAGGATAGCGCAGATGAATACGTGGCTTGAGCAGTGGTGCAGCAGGGAGGGATTCAAATTCCTGTGGCATTGGAACCGGTTCTGGGGAAGGTGGGACCAGTACAAACCGGACGGTCTGCACCTGGGCAGGACCGGAACCAATGTCCTAGGGGGAGTGTTTGCTAGTGCTGTTGGGGAGGAGTTAAACTAATATGGCAGGGGGATGGGAACCAATGCAAGGAGACAGAGGGAAACAAAAAGGAAACAAAAGCAAAAGACAGAAAGGAGATGAGTAAAAGTGGAGGGCAGAGAAACCCAAGGCAAAAAACAAAAAGGGCCACTGAATATAAAGGGGCTGCAGGAGGGGTCAAAACTAAAAATCATGGTTTAAAAACTAGGATGAAAACACTCTACCTAAATGCACGCAGCATTCGAAATAAAGTAAATGAGTTGACGGCACAAATCATTACAAATGGGTATGATTTGGTGGCCATTACAGAAACATGGTTGCAGGGTGGCCAAGACTGGGAATTAAACATACAGGGGTATCTGACGGTTCGGAAAGATAGACAAGAAGGGAAAGGAGGTGGGGTAGCTCTGTTAATAAAGGATGATATCAGGCAGTTGTGAGAGACGATATTGGCTCTAATGAACAAAATGTTGAATCATTATGGGTGGAGATTAGAGATAGTAAGGGGAAAAAGTCACTGGTGGGCGTAGTTTATAGGCCCCCAAATAATAACTTCACGCTGGGGCGGACAATAATCAAGGGAATAATGGAGGCATGTGAAAAAGGAACGGCAGTAGTCATGGGGGATTTTAACCTACATATCGATTGGTCAACTCAAATCGCACGGGGTAGCCTGGAGGAGGAATTCATAGAATGCATATGGGATTGTTTCTTAGAACAATATGTAACAGAACCGACAAGGGAGCAGGCTATCTTATATCTGGTCCTGTGTAATGAGACAGGAAAAATAAATGATCTCCTCGTAAAAGATCCTCTCGGAATGAGTGATTACAGTGTGGTTGAATTTGTAATACAGATTAAGGGTGAGGAAGTTGTGTCAGAAACGAGCGTACTATGCTTAAACAAAGGGGACTACAGTGGGATGAGGGCAGAGTTGGCTAAAGTAGACTGGAAACACAGACTAAACGGTGGCACAATTGAGTAACAGTGGAGGACTTTTAAGGAGCTCTTTCATAGTGCGCAACAAAAATATATTCCAATGAAAAAGAAGGGCGGTAAGAGAAGGGATAACCAGCCGTGGATAACCAAGGAAATAAAGGAAAGTATCAAATCAAAGACCAATGCGTATAAGGTTAGTGGGAAACTAGAGGATTGGGAAAATTTTAAACAACAGCTAAGAATGACTAAAAAAGCAATAAAGAAAGGAAAGATAGATTTCGAAGGTAAATTTGAGCAAAACATAAAAACAGATAGTAAAAGCTTTTACTGATATATAAAATGGAAAAGAATAGCTAAAGTAAATGTTGGTCCCTTAGAAGATGAGAAGGGGGATTTAATAATGGGAAATGTGGAAATGGCTGAGACCTTAAACAATTATTTTGCTTCAGTCTTCACAGTGGAAGACACAAAAACCATGCCAAAAATTGCTGTTCACGGGAATGTGGGAAGGGAGGACGTTGAGACAATCACTATCACTAGGGGGTTAGTGCTGGACAGGCTAATGGGACTCACGGTAGACAAGTCCCCTGGTCCTGATGAAATGCATCCCAGGGTATGAAAAGAGATGGCAGAAGTTATAGCAGATGCATTCGTTATAATCTACCAAAATTCTCTGGACTCTGGGGAGGTACCAGCGGATTGGAAAGCAGCTAATGTAACGCCTCTGTTTAAAAAAGGAGGCAGACAAAAGGCAGGTAACTATAGACCGGTTAGTTTAACATCTGTAGTGGGGAAAATGCTTGAAGCTATCATTAAGGAAGAAATAGCGGGACATCTGGATAGGAAAAGTGCAATCAAGCAGACGCAGCATGGATTCATGAAGGGGAAATCATGTTTAACTAATTTACTAGAATTCTTTGAGGATATAACGAGCATGGTGGATAGAGGTGTACCGATGGATGTGGTGTATTTAGATTTCCAAAAGGCATTCGATAAGGTGCCACACAAAAGGTTACTGCAGAAGATAGAGGTACGTGGAGTCAGAGGAAATGTATTAGCATGGATAGAGAATTGGCTGGCGAACAGAAAGCAGAGAGTCGGGATAAATGGATCCTTTTCGGGTTGGAAATCGGTGGTTAGTGGTGTGCCACAGAGATCGGTGCTGGGACCACAACTGTTTACAATATACATAGATGGCTATCAAGGGAAATCAGGGATAGCATTAAAGCCAAGGAAGTGGCATACAAATTGGCCAGAAATAGCAGAGAACCCGGGGACTGGGAGAAATTTAGAACTCAGCAGAGGAGGACAAAGGGTTTGATTAGGGCAGGGAAAATGGAGTACGAGAAGAAGCTTGCAGGGAACATTAAGACGGATTGCAAAAGTTTCTATAGATATGTAAAGAGAAAAAGGTTAGTAAAGACAAACGTAGGTCCCCTGCAGTCAGAATCAGGGGAAGTCATAACGGGGAACAAAGAAATGGCGGACCAATTGAACAAGTACTTTGGTTTGGTATTCACTGAGGAGGACACAAACAACCTTCCGGATATAAAAGGGGTCGGAGGGTCTAGTAAGGAGGAGGAACTGAGGGAAATCCTTATTAGTCAGGAAATTGTGTTGGGGAAATTGATGGGATTGAAGGCCGATAAATCCCCAGGGCCTGATGGACTGCATCCCAGAGTACTTAAGGAGGTGGCCTTGGAAATAGTGGATGCATTGACAGTCATTTTCCAACATTCCATTGACTCTGGATCAGTTCCTATGGAGTGGAGGGTAGCCAATGTAACCCCACTTTTTAAAAAAGGAGGGAGAGAGAAAACAGGGAATTACAGACCGGTCAGCCTGACATCGGTAGTGGGTAAAATGATGGAATCAATGATTAAGGATGTCATCGCAGTGCATTTGGAAAGAGGTAATATGATAGGTCCAAGTCAGCATGGATTTGTGAAAGGGAAATCATGCTTGACAAATCTTCTGGAATTTTTTGAGGATGTTTCCAGTAGAGTGGACAAGGGAGAACCAGTTGATGTGGTATATTTGGACTTTCAGAAGGCTTTCGACAAGGTCCCACACAAGAGATTAATGTGCAAAGTTAAAGCACATGGGATTGGGGGTAGTGTGCTGACATGGATTGAGAACTGGTTGTCAGACAGGAAGCAAAGAGTAGGAGTAAATGGGGACTTTTCAGAATGGCAGGCAGTGACTAGTGGGGTACCGCAAGGTTCTGTGCTGGGGCCCCAGCTGTTTACACTGTACATTAATGATTTAGACGAGGGGATTAAATGTAGTATCTCCAAATTTGCGGATGACACTAAGTTGGGTGGCAGTGTGAGCTGCAAGGAGGATTCTATGAGGCTGCAGAGCGACTTGGATAGGTTAGGTGAGTGGGCAAATGCATGGCAGATGAAGTATAATGTGGATAAATGTGAGGTTATCCACTTTGGTGGTAAAAACAGAGAGACAGACTATTATCTGAATGGTGACAGATTAGGAAAAGGGCAGGTGCAAAGAGACCTGGGTGTCATGGTACATCAGTCATTAAAGGTTGGCATGCAGGTACAGCAGGCGGTTACGAAAGCAAATGGCATGTTGGCCTTCATAGCGAGGGGATTTGAGTACAAGGGCAGGGAGGTGTTGCTGCAATTGTACAGGGCCTTGGTGAGGCCACACCTGGAGTATTGTGTACAGTTTTGGTCTCCTAACCTGAGGAAGGACATTCTTGCTATTGAGGGAGTGCAGCGAAGGTTCACCAGACTGATTCCCGGGATGGCGGGACTGACCTATCAAGAAAGACTGGATCAACTGGGCTTGTATTCACTGGAGTTCAGAAGAATGAGAGGGGACCTCATAGAAACGTTTAAAATTCTGACGGGGTTAGACAGGTTAGATGCAGGAAGAATGTTCCCAATGTTGGGGAAGTCCAGAACCAGGGGACACAGTCTAAGGATAAGGGGGAAGCCATTTAGGACCGAGATGAGGAGGAATTTCTTCACCCAGAGAGTGGTGAACCTGTGGAATTCTCTACCACAGAAAGTTGTTGAGGCCAATTCACTAAATATATTCAAAAAGGAGTTAGATGAAGTCCTTACTACTAGGGGAATCAAGGGGTATGGTGAGAAAGCAGGAATGGGGTACTGAAGTTGCATGTTCAGCCATGAACTCATTGAATGGCGGTGCAGGCTAGAAGGGCCGAATGGCCTACTCCTGCACCTATTTTCTATGTTTCTATGTTTCTATGTCTAAGAGGGGACAGAGTGTAGTGTAACACAATTTGCAGATGACACAAAGATTAGTGGGAAAGCGGGTTGTGTAGAGGACACAGAGAGGCTGCAAAGAGATTTAGATAGGTTAAGCGATTGAGCGAAGGTTTGGCAGATGGAATACAATGTCGGAAAATGTGAGGTCATCAACCTTGGGGAAAAAAAACAGTAAAAGGGAATATTATTTGAATGGGGAGAAATTACACATGCTGAGATGCAGAGGGACCTGGGGGTCCTTGTGCATAAATCCCAAAAAGTTAGTTTGCAGGTGCAGCAGGTAATCAGGAAGGCGAATGGAATGTGGCCTTCATTGCGAGAGGGATGGAGTACAAAAGCAGGGAGGTCCTGCTGCAACTGTATAAGGTATTGGTAAGGCCGCACCTGGAGTACTTCGTGCAGTTTTGGTCACCTTACTTAAGGAAGGATATACTAGCTTTGGAGGGGGTACAGAGACGATTCACCAGGCTGATTCCGGAGAAGAGGGGGTTACCTTATGATGATAGATTGAGTAGACTGGGTCTTTACTCGTTGGAGTTCAGAAGGATGAGGGGTGATCTTATAGAAACATTTAAAATCATAAAAGGGATAGACAAGATAGAGGCAGAGGGGTTGTTTCCACTGGTAGGGGAGACTAAAACTAGGGGGCACAGCCTCAAAATATGGGGGAGCCAATTTAAAACCAAGTTGAGAAGGAATTTCTTCTCCCAGAGGGTTGTGAATCTGTGGAATTCTCTGCCCAGGGAAGCAGTTGAGGCTAGCTCATTGAATGTATTCAAGTCACAGATAGATAGATTTCTAATCAATAAGGGAATTAAGGGTTACGGGGAGAGGGTGGGTAAGTGGAGCTGAGTCCACAGCCAGATCAGCCATGATCTTGTTGAATGGCGGAGCAGGCTCGAGGAGCTAGATGGCTTACTCCTGTTCCTAATTCTTATGTTCTTATGTTAAAGACAAAGTGCAAGGGCTTTGGGCACTCAAGTCAAGGGCCAGAAAATATAGTGCAAAAGCGTGTAGCACAAAACTTAGGGGGGGGGTGTTGTTATGTATGTTAATGTATATACTGTAACACTAGACCACTGAATGTACCTTCACACTGTATACACCATACCTATACCACCAGACGGTGCTACTGCTGGAGACCTAAGGGTCACCTGCACACTGCAGGTAACCAAGTATAAAAGGGAGCTCACCTCATTGTGTCGTCACTCAAGGAGCTACAATAAAAGGACTAAGGTCACTACAGTTCAAGTACTATACCCTTACCTCGTGGAGTCGTTATTAGAGTGTTTGCATATACTACAAGTTTGAACCCATGAAAAGCCTGTTTCTCAAATGTTTCCTCACAACTCAGACCCCTGACACTAAAGATCAACCTCATAACTCTTCTCTGCCTGCCCCTAGCCCAACAAAGGAGGCAGAATAAATGTAGAAAACTTTACCTGAAGGAGCCCATCGCCATGCAGAGACCTACTGTTGTCGCAGACTCTCAGCACTACTGCACATGGGCGGACATCACCAGCAGACTCCACTGCGTATGTGCAGACGTCCCGGCAGTTTTCGGCACAGAACGCTGGCTCCACCCCCGCCTCGACTGGCCATGCTGAGCGACAGCAATGAAGAGGCCGGATAGTGGCCAAAGTGGCAACAACATTTTTCGGCGCACCTCGGAACGGAGAAAAGCGACGCAACTCCGGTAAGTGCACCGAAAAATGGGCTGGGCCAAAATTGAGGCCATAGTGGGGAAATGGATGCACTTTTGCTCCTTGATGATTAAGAGAGAATTTTAGAGTAGGATGCAGTTTTAACTTTCATAAATGACCAAAATGTGGAAAAGTTTGGAAATGTCTCACAAATAATCTTGATGCTCAACAAAGCTAACAAGATATTTCTGCTACCTATATTGGAAAACCAAAAAATGGTTTTACTGTCAAGCTATATTTCTTCCCTTTGTATCAAACAGCCTTTGTATTATGTAGAGGGGATTTCTAGCACTGTTACACACATTTCTAGCAAAGAACATTTTTCGAGCAAAGACCAGCATCCAATGAAAGATTTACTGATTCGATTCTGAAGAAATACTGCAGTGCATTTGGCTTCCATTCCTCTAAATGACTTTCCAGTTCTTCTATTTATTTTATTTTTAGATAAGAGGCACTTTCATCCACCAGGCTCATTTATCACTGCTTATCTGAAACATTCTACCAGTTAAGGTCATTGTTCTATGCTCTCAGTCTACTGGGTAGTAAATACTGAAAAGCCAATTACTTTCTCGCACTTCAGTTAGGCTATTGGAAAAATAATTTGCAGTCATGTGATCTGCACAATACTAAACAAATACAGGAATGTTTTCATCAACAAAAGATCTAAAAGGCCGAAATTCATAAACTCACCACCTACTGCCACCGACATTGCCCTTCTTGATCCGCCCAGTGCAACTTTCCAGGTGGCCTGGAGCAGGCGGGAGGGAAGAACAGCCGAGAACCGCCCGCTGACGTCAGCGGACAGCCGAGTGGCGCAACTGACTTCCCGCCCGCCGAGCGCCCAGATTCCTGTTGGCGGGATGCGGCGGCAGAATGGGGATGGACCGCTGGCTGGAGGCTGGTTTGTCCCTGACGGTGAATATGAAGAACTTGAAAAAAAGGTAAGTGAACATTTTTTTAAAACATTTCAACAGCGACTTACCTGCATGGGGTCCCCTGGAGGTCTTCCGATAGTTTTTTTATTTGTTACTGCCGAATTATTTTTCCAGCTCTTCGATCCTCCGTGGACTCCATCCTCGGCGGCACTTGGGCAGCAAGCGCCACTGCTACCAAGAATGAGAGCTCCCGCCTGCTGCCGCCCAGATTGCCGGCGTACGTCGTCGATTTGCTGCCCACCGACCTTCGGGGGACCTCTGCGATGAATATCCCGCCGAAAGTATCGTCCGGTATCTCAACGGCCATTTGCGGCATTTTGGGCGGCATTGGGCGGCCGGGGGCCTTGATGAAAATCGGCCTCACTATAACTTACTCTTCAACGTGGTTGTGATTTAAACATGTTCAAACTATTTTACCCATGGCTTCACTATGGCTATGAGGCTCACACTTTACCAGATGGGGGATTACTATTGTATGCTGAACTAATAGTAATCAAGGGACAAGCATTTGAGGCGTGCCTCATTAACTAAAGCAGAGAATGTTTCAATGAATGAGTACCAGTGGGGAAAAAACTATTATGTGCTGTATCATAACCAAAAAGCTGACACAGACACGATGGGCTGAATGGCCTCCTTCTGTGCTTGTATACTTCTATGGTTCATAATTTTAAAAAATTGAAGTCTAAGGGGCCGCAATTGCCCCGGAATTCGGCTCTTTGAGTAAAACAATGTTGGTTGCAGTAACCGGGCGTGGGCGGGGCGCTCGCGGGGTGCTCGCAGGGCGCGACACTCAACGCCACATTCAGCATATCAGAGCAGCGCTGATGACGTCATGCTAACGCCTCACAACATCCTTCCCCTTCTTTTAAAGGGGAGCGCCGCTGTGAGCTCACAGCCACTGGGCCACCAGGGAGGGTTTCGGCCAGGCCAGCGGCCTGAGGGGGTGCTGGACAGCATGCTGGCAGCCCGGCCGCATTAGCGGCTGCTGTTGGCCGACAGAAAACAGATGCCGGGTGCCGCACTACCACCTCCCCTTTAAGGACGGCCGGGCCACTGTCGGTGGCATCGCCCTGCACCAACCTCACATCTCACGGGGCAATTTCCCCCATGGGGTGCAAAGGGGTCAGCGCGGGGCGATAAGGGGTCGGCGGGCACGGCAATGACAATATGAATGAAACCAGACAAACCACTCGGCATCGACCTCAGCATCGGATTTGGATACGACAAAAGCACACCCTGCCCACTCGACCCTGCAAAGTCGTCCACGCAGTCTGAAGACTTGTGCCAAAATTGGGAAAGCTGCCCCACAGACTTGTCAAGCAATAGCCTGACATAATCATACTCACAGAATCATAGCTTTCAGCCAATGTCCCAGACTCCTCCATCACCATTCCTGGGTATGTCCTGTCCCACCGATGGTATACAGTCAGGTGGCAGCAGCCCTGGGAGTCCTCAACATTGGATCCACATCCCGTGAAGTTTCATGGCATCAGACCAAACATGTGCAAGAAAACCGTCCGCTAATTACCTCCTACCTCCCTCAGTTGAACACCGCTTGGAAGAAAAAAGGGCACAGAATGTACTCTGGGTGTGGGATTTCAATATCTATCAACTCGGTAGCACCACCACTGACCGAGCTAGCCGAGTTCTGAAGGACATAGCTGCCAGACTGGGCTTGTGGCAGGTGGTTAAAAAAAGCCAACACAACGGAAAAACCTACTTGTCCTCACCCTCATCAATCTACCTGTCACAGATGCATCTGTCCCTGACAGTCTTGGTCAGGGATGTTTACTGATGATTGCACAGCATTCAGTTCCATTCCTCAGATAATGAAGCAGTCTGTGCCAGCAAGATCGGGACAAGATTCAGGCTTGGGCTGATAAACGGCAAGTAACCTTCGCACCACAAGTGCCAGGCGTCCCCTTGCAACATTCCACTTGTTGTACCTGAATGCTAACATTTTGTGTTCCATGTACGAAGACACCCAGATCCCTCTGTACCGCAGCATTCTGTAGCCTCTCTCCATTTAAATAATATTTTGCTTTTCTATTCTTCCTACCAAAGTGGAGAACTTCATATTTTCCCACATTATATACCATCTGCCAAATTTTTACCCACTCACTTAACCTATCTATATCCCTTTGTAGACTCTTTGGGGCCAAATTTGGTCACCGCCCATTTTTCGTCAGCCCCCGGGCTGTACCTACTTCTTTGCCGCCCGCTGCCGCCGGGTCCCGATGGGAGCCACTATCGGCTCCGTTGTGTGGGCGGCAGCGTCAGTGGCAGGCAGCGGCAGTCGCCGGGCAGGAGCGGGAGTGAGCGGCCAGCATCATCAGTGTGCGGCAGTTGGAGGCCTCCAATGCACATGCGCGAGGCTTCGCGATTTTTTTTTTGTAGCTTTTGTCTTCTGATGTGTCGTCATTTCAGGGCCGTTTGAGGCTGATTGCTGTACTGCGCTTGTGCATAGAGGCACACCACTTTATTCCACCTGTGAGTGTGAGAGGGGAGAGGGGAGAGGAGAGAGTTGGCATTTGAGAGCAGAGAGTGGGAGGTTGGAGAGGAGAGAGTGGGAGGTTGGAGAGGAGAGAGTTGGAGGGTGCAGAGGGGGCAGTCTGAGTTGCAGAGGGGGCAGTCGGAGCTGTTGAGCACCCATTTGTTTCATCATTGCCGATGAGTGGCTAGAAATCTGTCATGAAGACTGGCAAAACCAGGCCCAGAGCTCCCTGTTTAATGCGGAGGAATTGGAGGAGTTCATGACGGAGGTGGAGCGCAGGTACAAAGACCTCACCCAGGATGGTCGTGGCAAGCCTCCACCACCCCAATACTGACGCATTTGGAGGGAGATCAGTGAGATCGTGTCCGCAATGGGCAACGTTGAGCAGGATGGGGTCCAATGCCGGAAATGTTGGAACGATTTGGTGGAAGCAGCAAGAGTGAGTACAAATTTATTCGCCCCCTCCTGACCAACGCCAAAAAGGTTATGCATCAGATGTGTGCGTATGTGGGAATGTGTGTGGGGGGCAACAGCAAAGGGGCTAAAGGCTTCAAGGTTTCTTTGTGCTGAAGACAAACGCATCCAAGGCAGGACAGGAGGGGGAGGTGGTCGAATTGAGCAGGCTGGAGGAGCGTGCGTTGGCATTGGTAGGTGACCACCGCCATGCAACCACAAAGGTTGATGCAGATCTGGTGCTACAGCATGGTAAGGTTATACTAATCTGCGGTTTGAGCCACGCTCATGGCATGAAAGGACATGCAATGTTAATGCACTCGCGGTTTACCGCACACTTTGTTGGCCATTATTGTTGTGCCCATGTAGAGATGGAACTCCTTGGTGGCAGAATGTGAGATGGCACGGCTGACATCTCAGCTTGACCAGCAACACCACCCCCCGCCCCTCCCCACAGACTGAAATGTCGCCCTCTACTTGCAGATGATGACTCGGACAGCACGGATCGAGGCACACCATCGACCTCTGGCCTTCAGAGAAGCCGTCAGACCCCAATGTTTCCCACGCTGACATCGCCCCCAGCACAAGACAGCAGATCCCTCCCACAACCCCCACCCCCAGATCACCCATTTCTACCGCTCCCACCTCCACCACCCAGAGCCATGAAGAAGGGGAGAGAGAGGAGGGAGAAGGGCGCATCTTTGTGGCCCTTGAGCTCCAGGAGCAAGAACAGGATGACAACAGCCACCTACCATGTGAGCCAGGTGTCCACAGAACCTCGGTGTCGGCCTCCGAGTTCCTGGGATTTGGAACGGACTTCACACTGGCAAGCTCATCAAGCGCAGAGGCCATGGCGCGAAGGCAAGCAAGGCGCCAGAACCCACCAGGAGCAACCATGCACCCGAGGATTCACCACGGCTCTCTGCATTTCTGGAGATGGTCTAGCTATCACGGACAAGCGCGCAGATAGGTCGCGTTATGCTCCAGACCATGACTGGGATAGCTACCAGCATGGCCACCTTCACCCAGCCACGTGATGACAAGATGGACCGGCTCATCACTGTATTGGAGGGCACAACTGAGGCAATGAGACAAGAGATGGCTTCTGGACGTGCAGTTCAAGTCCCTGACCCCACACTCTCAAGGCAGACAGATCCGGAGGAGCAGGAGAGCCTGGCACCTTCGGCCACGCCCCCTGCCTTCTCACCAAGACGCACACGTCTGCAGACATCCCGCTGCCCTCCTGCACAACCTCATCAACCAGAGGCAGTGAGGGGCAGGGGAGGGGGACGCAGTGGTTTAGGCGGGACGAGGAAGAGGAGCTTGGGCATCGCTTCAAGGGGGGGGCAAAGAGAGGTGGTGGTGTCGGGTAGAGGGGTGGGTGTTGGTGATGTAAATGTTTGTAAATATAATGTTATGTAACCTTTGTTATTGTGCACTTGTAAATACACTCACATTGTTGACCCTCTCTTGGTGAGTGTCTGATTTTAACGCCATGTGTAGTACTTGGAGGCTGAACATGTTGTACATTATAACTAAGTCACACAGCATAACATAAAAAGTATCATGAAAATTAAAATTAGAAAGCATGGTCTCACAATGCTAATGTTATAACTGAGAGCCTCAATAAGAGGGTGGGGCTTTTTTCTATAAGTGCATGGCGTATCACCTTCAAACTGCATGTAAAAATTGATTTCTACAACATCTTATCATCACCATTGGCAGTCCCTCAGAATCGAGGAAGACTTGCTTCCACTCTTAAAATGAGTCCTTAGGTGGCTGAACAGTCCAATACGAGAGTCACAGACTCTGTCACAGGTGGGACAGATAGTCATTGAGGGAAGGGGTGGGTGGGACAGGTTTGCCACACGCTCTTTCTGCTGCCTGCGCTTGATTTCTGCATGATTTCGGCGATGAGACTCGAGGTGCTCAGTGCCCTCACAGATGCACTTCCTCCACTTAGGGCGGTCTTTGGTCAGGGACTCCCAGGTGTCGGTGGGGATGTCGCACTTTATCAGGGAGGTTTTGAGGGTGTCCTTGTAACAGTTCCGCTGCCCGCCTTTGGCTCGTTTGCAATGAAGAAGTTCCGAGTAGAGCGCTTGCTTTGGGAGTCTCGTGTCTGGCATGTGAACTATGTGGCCTGCCCAGTGGAGCTGATCAAGTGACCAACATTAGCGTCCTCGACCAGGCCAACATCCCCAGCATTGAAGCACTGACCACACTTGATCAGCTACAACATCTACTTCCAAAGTGAATGCACTAAAGTCTGTCATCGTAATTTTATTGCTTCTAAACAATATTAAAATTTCCGATCATAATATTAATGCTGTTGAGCCGTGTGCAAACCAGGGTGAAAGTGTTTTTTTTATATATATATCACATTGTGTCTATTTCTTTGGCAGTATTCACCTCTATTGTAGTGTTCCTAAAATGTACTTCATATCACCATTTGTATTGAAACACATGGAATAAATTAAATCTAGTCCCATTAATGTTGCTAATAGTGACACACAGAATAATTTATGGTGCCACAACAATAAATAATATATGTATCTGGCATAAAAGTTGAGGGCAATGTTTGCAAATGAATATTAATACTCTTACTTAAAACTATTTTTCACTGTGCTAACAACACTGCAATTACTCCAGATCCCCGAGACAAATGATCTTTCAAAGTGAAGCAAGCTTAAAATCCCATTCTCCTCCCCCACCCCCCACTCTCCCTTTTGTTTCTGGGACTTAATTAAAAAAACAATCAAAATTGCACAGCCTATTTGGAATAATTTTCCCATTAGGATTATGTGGTTACTAAATTATTTGTATTTTATTTTCCTCATGCATGAAGTAAGATTGGTGATAGCACCACCAACCATCCCACTCCCTTCAAAGTAATGTCATGGCTCAATGCTCTAATCTAGTGATTTGCTGAGCCTCATAGAGCAGCAAAGTGCTAGATTCAATCCCAGGCCTGGATTAGTGCTTGGTTTGAGACTCCCCATTAGAATTCCATGCTGGTGAGGTGGTATGTACCCATGGTGTTGATCGGATTTTCTCTTCTACCAGCTCCTGGGCCATTGGAGCCAGCTCTACTTTGCTAGTTTTTCCTGGTTCCCTTTTCAACAGCCTCCCCGCCCCCACCCACCTACCCCTTTATCAATGCCCCAGTCATTCCTTTCACACTCATCACCATTTTGGGGTGTATCCTTATGTCTCACCAGTTACTACAACTCACTAAGCCATTTCCAAATGTGCACACAAATCTGTCCAAGAATGAAAAGTGTTCAAAATAAAGATTTCAATGTTTGACAACATATTAGCAGAAATTATACATGAACATTGGCTAAAAGACCCAAGTGCCTACCCTTGTGTGTTGTTAGTTGGTATGATTGGACAAGGATGAGTGTGAGGTGTGGCTAGTGAGATGGGGATGTGGTAATGTAGATTGAGAGACAGGGATGGGTGGAGGTGCAATGTAAGTTGGTGTAAGGATGTGCAGGAGTATGGTAAGAAAGGCAGAGTGATGGGAATGTTTCTTTTTATTCATTCATGGGATGTGGGCATCACTGGTAAGGCCAGCATTTATTGCCCATCCATAATTGCCCTTGAGAAGGTGGTGGTGAGCTGCCTTCTTGAACCGCTGCAGTCCATGTGGTGAAGGTACTCCCACAGGGAGTTCCAGGATTTTGACCCAGCGACAATGAAGGAACAGCGATATACTTCCAAGTTAGGATAATGTGTAACTTGGAGGGGAACTTGGAGGTGATGGTGCGCCCACGCACCTGTGCCTTTGTTCTTCTAACTGGTAGAGGTGGGTTTGGGAGGTGCTGCCGAAGAAGCCTTGGCGAGTTGATGTAGTGCATCTTGTAGATGGTACACACTGCAGCTACGATGCGCTGGTAGTGGAGGGAGTGAATGTTTTAAGTGGTGGATGGGGTGCCAATCAAGCAGGCTGCTTTGTCCTGGATGGTGTCAAGCTTCTTGAGTGTTTTGGAGCTGCACTCGTACAGGCAAGTGCAGAGTATTCCATCACACTCCTGACTTGTGCCTTGTAGATAATAGAAAGGCTTTAGGGAGTCAGGAGGTAAGACATTTGCCACAGGATACCCAGCCTCTGACCCGCTCTTGTAGCCACAATATTTATGTGGCTGGTCCAGTTAAGCTTCTGGTCAATGGTGATCCCCAGGATGTTTGATGGGGTATTTGGTGATGGTAATGCCATTAAATGTTATGGGGCGGTGGTTAGACTCTCGTTTGTTGGAGATAGTTATTGCCTGGCACTTATGTGGCATGAATATTACTTGCCACTTATCAGCCCAAATCTGAATGTTGTCCAGGTCTTGCTGCATACGGGCATGGAGTGCTTCATTACTTCAGGAGTTGCGAATGGCACTGAACACTGTGCAATCATCAGCGAACATCCCCACTTCTGACGTTATGTTGGAGGGAAGGTCATTGATGAAGCAGCTGAAGATAGTTGGGCCAAGGACACTGCTCTGAGGAACTCCTGCAGCAATGTCCTGAGGCTGTGATGATTGACCTCCAACAACCACAACCATCTTCCTTTGTGCTAGAGTGGCACAGCAGGCTGAGGTTGAATGTGGCTTTGCAATAACATTTCGTGATCTACTGAGATCACTGCACCCAGCTCCTCCTGATGACTTCCCTGCTTGTGCCCTCCTGTGCAATCTGCAACCAGGCTGCATTGGTGTCCTGGGGAGCTCTCTTCCACCCACTGGAAGAGAAGAAAACCTCCCTGTTTGGTGTGACTCCTTCCATAAGCATCTGGAGGGAGTCATGGAAGAGCCTGGGTGCAGCCGTGCACCTTTGTGCAGTGCTAGTCAGTGTTTTCAGCACCTCAAAGCTGCAAAACACTGAGAGAACAACTGTCAAAATCAATGTGGCCATAGTCCCTTTAAGGAACCGGCTGATGACATGCCATCAAATGATGTCATCAGACATAGGAACATAGAAACATAGAAAATAGGTGCAGGAGTAGGCCATTCGGCCCTTCTAGCCTGCACCGCCATTCAATGAGTTCATGGCTGAATATGCAACTTCAGTACCCCATTCCTGCTTTCTCGCCATACCCTTTGATCCCCCTAGTAGTAAGGACTACATCTAACTCCTTTTTGAATATATTTAGTGAATTGGCCTCAACAACTTTCTGTGGTAGAGAATTCCACAGGTTCACCACTCTCTGGGTGAAGAAGTTTCTCCTCATCTCGGTCCTAAATGGCTTACCCCTTATCCTTAGACTGTGACCCCTGGTTCTGGACTTTCCCAACATTGGGAACATTCTTCCTGCATCTAACCTGTCTAAACCCGTCAGAATTTTAAACGTTTCTATGAGGTCCCCTCTCATTCTTCTGAACTCCAGTGAACAAGCCCAGTTGATCCAGTCTTTCTTGATAGGTCAGTCCCGCCATCCCGGGAATCAGTCTGGTAAACCAGACTTGCTTCCTTTTAATTGGCCTGGAACCTCGCAGGGCGGGCTTAACAAGCCCCATCAATGGAAAATTCTTTTCATAGTGCAGACTGGAGCCAGGGCAGTGTCACAATCCACCACCGACCTGGCTGCCCCGGACCAGCCATGGTTGGCAGCCTCTGTGTCTTCTATATATCTTTTATTTCTTTGCTTTCTTTCATGCCTCCTATTGGCTCATGCTCATATCACTTCTGTCAGTTAAACATCTCCTGTTTTCCACTTAAGCATTTTACAGGTCATTCTATTGTTTTTTTTGTAAAAGGTGTATGCCTTGGCTTAGTGGTAGCACTCTCTTCTCTGAGCCAATGGTTTGTGGGTTGAAGCTCCGCTGTAGAGAACCTAGGTCTCTATTTGAATTCCAATAATTTGCAGTGTTCCAAAATTCAGCAAATAATTAAATTGCATTGTTAATATATTAATTTTGTTTGTAAAGGAATTTTGAATTTATAGAATGTTTTTCTATGGATTCCATATTTAAACTGACATTAATAGTTTATCTCCTAGTTGACAAGGAACACATTACAATCTAGTGCGTACATTCGCAGAAGCGGTTTTGCTCACTTATATATTGTAGCTTCTAGGTCACCCTTTGCATGTGGGAGGATTGCAAGATTGCAAGCTGAAGGAGCAAGGTCTCTTTTGGGTTGATTTGGCCCCGACATGACATACCTGACAATGGGAGTTTGGAACCAAGTTGATTAACTGTGACAGACTCAGCGATCAGTCAGGCAAATCCAGAGTTGACTATTGACCTACCAGCTTAGCTCATTGACAGGATGTGAAGATGTAGACTTGTCATGAGGTTCCATATAGCTGCACTAATGAATGTCCTGATGGGTCGGGTGATCCTGAGTGGATAAGCAATTGTAAGTTCAGCAGTGTTTTGGGCTGGTAAGCGGCACGGCTTTAGTTGGTTACACTCCAGCAGCATTTCTAAACACAATTGGGGGACCCTAAACCTTTTCTCATATCAAAATGTGCTTATATCCTCCAGGTTTAGGCAAGTGAATGTATATAGGAATTCTACTCCTTAATTCTTCAGTAGTGGGGTTTGAGAGTCCTATAGATGGTTGTAGGAACTCATCAAAATCATCTATAGCAAGGTTACCAAAGGAATTGTTGCATCTTTACCTTTGACACTTATCTAAATTGAAAACAGAAACCAAGCTGTGTGAAAGCACGCTTGTGGACAGCAGACCAATTGATCAGCAGGATTTCTAGTTGCAGAACATTTACCTTTTTTTATCCAGTTAAAAGTTTTCAAAATTTGATTGAAATCCGATTTTAAATGCTGAAGAAAATTTTTTGGACTTCTGTTTTACATGGAAATATTTTCCTATAAACCATCTTTAGTATTTCTCCAGGTAGACATCATTATTTCAGTTCACTGTACTTTTTTTTGAACGATATTATTCTTCAGGGTTGAGGTAAAATGAACACAGGTACTCTCAGCCTCATCCCTAATGGAACAGAATACAAAACACAAAAGCTGACCCACATTCAGCGATATCCGCGCTGAAGGTTCTAAGGTTAATGCATGTGGAGACTACAGATGTCACCTGTGTGGTGAATGCCAGTCACTGAAAACTCGAGCAGAATTATAAATGATCCACATCCTCTCAATCCATCATGGCACTGAAATTCCCCCATTACCCAGAGCTGTCAACATTTATATGAAAACAGGCACTGCCATAATAAAGAGCATCAGTTTATTTGCATATATTTCACGAACTTTAAGAAAGAAATAACGAACTTGCATTGAAATAGCGCCATTCACAATCTCAGGAAATACCAAAGCACTTTACAGCCAATATGAATCAATTTTTGATCTGTAGTCACTGTTGTAATGTAGGCAAACGTTGCAGTTAATGTACGTGCAATAAAATCCCACAAAAAGCAATGAGACGAATCGTAATCTGTTTTAGTGATGTTGATTAAGGGATAAATATTGGTCAGGACACTGGAAGAACTCCCCTGCTCGTTTTTGAAAAGTGGGATCTTTTATGTCCACCAGCAGTTGACAGTTTAACGTCTCATCTGAAAAGCGGCGCCTCTGACAGTGCAGCACTGTGAGTTGAGTCACAGTTCACAGTTTAGGTGAGGCAGAGCAAATGGTGGCGGTAGAGAAGCAGTAGAAAACTGTTTCCTAGATAGCTACATTCCTGCCATCAATAATTGCTCTACTTTGGAAAATGCAGCAACAGAGTGATATTCATCATCATCATCATCATAGGCAGTCCCTCAAAATCGAGGAAGACTTGCTTCCACTCTAAAAGTGAGTTCTCAGGTGGCTGTACAGTCCAATATGGAAATTACAATCTGTCACAGATGGGGCAGACAGTGGTTGAAGGAAAGGGTGGGTGGGGAGCCTGGTTTGCCGCAAGCTCCTTCCACTGCCTGCGCTTGGTTTCTGCATGCTCTTGGCGACAAGACTCGAGGTGCTCAGCACCCTCCCGGATGCTCTTCCTCCACTTAGGGCGGTTTTGGGCCAGAGATTTCGAGGTGCCGATGGGGATGATACACTTTATCAAGGAGGCTTTGAGGGTGTCCTTGAAGCGCTTCCTCTGCCCACCTGGGGCTCGCTTGCTGTGTAGGAGTTCCGAGTAGAACACTTGCTTAGGGAGTCTCGTGTCGGGCATGCAGACGATATGGTCCGCCCAATGGAGCTGGTCGAGTGTGGTCAGTGCTTCGATGCTGGGATTGGGACAACTGTAGAATTGCAAATGTTACACCCTTGTTCAAAAAAGGGGAGAAGGATAAACCTGGCAATTACAGGCCAGTCAGTTTAACATCAATGGTGGGAAATCTTTTAGAAACAATAACCTGGGAGAAAATTAACAGCCACTTGGACAAGCATGAACTAATAAAGGAGAGCCAGCACAGATTTGTTATGGGCACTTTGTGTTTGACTAACTTGATTGAGTTTTTTGAGGAGGTAACAGAGAGGGTGGATGAGGGCAATGTAGTTGAGGTTGTGTATATGGACTTTCAAAGGGCTTTTGATAAAGTACCACATATTGGGCTTGTTAGCAGAATTGAAGTCCATGGGATGAAAGGGCCAGCAGCAGCATCGATACAAAATTGGCAAAGGGATATACTGTGTCTTTAAGCACTCTAGTAATGACTCCACGAGATAAGGTATTGGACTTGAACTGTGGTAACCTTAGTCCATTTATTGCAGCTCCTGGGTGAGGGTACATCTTGGTGAGCTCCCTTTTATACCTGGTTACCTGTCGTGTACAGGTGACCCCTCGGTCTCCACCAGTTGCACCCTCTGGTGGTACAAGCATAGTGTATACAGTGTGAAGGTACATCCAGTAGTCTTATGTAACTGTACATTGAGTGTACAGGGAGTATACTTATACACAACAGGATAGAAAACAGAGTTGTGGTGAATGGCTGCTTTTTAGACTGGGGGGAGGTATACAGTGGTGTACTCCAACGTTCAGTACTGGGATCACTGCTGGTTTTGATATATGTTCATGACTTGGACTTGAGGTACAGGGCAGAATTTAGATATTTGCAGAAGACACGAAACTTGGAAGTGTAGTAAACAGTGAGGAAGATAGTAATAGACTTCAGGAAGACATAGTCAGGCTGGTGCAATGGATGGACACATGGCAGATGAAATTCAATGCAGAAAAGTGTGAAATGATACATTTGGGTAGGAAGAATGAGGTGAGACTATACACACGAAATGGCACATTTTTAAATGGGGTGCAAAAACAGAGAGCCCCGGGGGTGCTTGTGCACAAATCATTAAAGATGGCAAAACAGGTGAACAAAGAAGTTTCTAAAGCATATTGAGCTAAAAATTCTAGTGCACCGAAAAGCTGCTGGTGCCACTGTGGGCTGCAGTTACTGGATGCCTGATTAATCACCCAGGCTGTGGTGTCCCTGCACCGTGCTACAAACTCACACGAGGCATGTACGGCAGACATAGTCACTACGTGACCTTAACCCTTATTCCCAGTGTCCACAGACGTTACAAATCCTACAGGTATATTGCTGGAACCTGCAGCTTTTCGTAGTATGTCTACTCCCACATCTCCAGCATGAGCTGAGATTGTTGTTAACAAAGGGACTGTTACCAGGCATTCCTCTCTGATTGCCCATTTGGTTGTTTCTAAGCACTCTGATGGTGGGTGTTAATGGTCCCATCGCGGGATGCATTGTTCCTCGTAATGGCGTGAATTGCCGATCCCCTTTCCATTGTCCCTGTTGCGGGCCCACCCTAGAGTCTCTTGCTGCCTGGGCGGTTTCGAAATGCCCTTGTCTGCCTGTGGGGTCCTTAGCCACATTCACAATGTTAACTCCCTGGTCCATCACCCGTTGGGACCAGGGCTGCGCGCGTAAATTAGCTTGGTCTCCTCTTCCCCTGCCATGAAGGTCTGAGCTATCAACGCCGCCCCTTCTAAGGTCAAGTCCTTGGCCTCTATGAGCTTCCTGAAAATCCTGGCATGGTTAATGCCCTCAATGAAAAAGTCCCTTAACCTCTACCCCCGCAGGCGTCTGTGAACTTACAGAGACTGGCCAAGCGCCGCAGGTCCGCAACGAAGTCCAAGATGTATTGTCCCTCCCGACGCCGGTGTGTGTAGAACCGGTGCCGGGCCATGTGTATGCAACTCGCCGGCTTGAGATGCTCACTGATCAGCTGGCTGAGCTCTTCAAAGGACTTGTCCGCTGGCTTTTGGGGTGCGAGCAGGTCTTTCATCAGGGAATACGTCTGTGGTCCGCAACTGGTCAGCAGGTGCACCCTCCGCTTGTCAGCCATTGTCGCTCCCAGCCAGTCCTTCGTGACAAAGCTCTGCTGGAGTCTTTCCATGAAGTCGTCCCAGTCCTCACCCACACAGTAACGTTCCTCTGTGCTACCGGTGGCCATCCTCGTGGTTCGGTGTTTCCCGTTCCTTGTCGTCAAATATGGTGTCCCTGCACTGTGCTACAAACTCACACGAGGCATGTACTGCAGACACAGTCACTACGTGACCTTAACCTTTATTCCCAGGACCAAGGAGTGCTGACCCTGGGTGGGACCTCCCCTTTTATACCTGGAAACCCAGGTGAGGAGTGTCTCCCACAAGTTCACCATCTGTGGTCAGGGTGTGCATTTCTAAGGTATAAGTACAGTGTACAGGAGTTGCATGAAGGTTACAGTTACATGAAGATTACCGTTGCATGATGGTTACATACATGACACAGGCAGCACGGGTATTTTGGTGCTGCCTGCTCTTTAACATTAGCTCAGCGCTACACTTACCATGTACGGCTGGTTTTCAGGCACTAATTACAGCAGAAGGCCTAATGTAGCGTGGTCATAGTATCCCGAGAACAAGAACAGCACTCTCTTAAAGCTTGCCTGTTATTTTAGAAAGCCGTTTCGGTCCCTTAAAGGGAAACTACCTTCTAAAATGAAAAAAAAATCGTTTAAAAATTGGCAGTTTTTGGGAATGTGCAGGTGATGGTGTTCCCATGTGTCTGCTGCCCTTGTCCTTCTAGGTGGTAGAAGTCGTGGGTTTGGGAGATGCTACCGAAGAAGCCTTGTTGCTGCAGTGTATCTTGTAGATGGTACACGCTGCAGCCACGGTGCACCGGTGGTGGAGGGAGTTTAAGGTGCTGGCTGGGCTGCCAGTCAAGCAGGCTGCTTTGTCCTGGATGGTGTCGAGCTTCTTGAGTGTTGTTGGAACTGCACTCATCGAGGCAAATGGAGACTATTCCATCACACTCCTGGCTTGTGCCTTGTCGATGGTGGAAAGGCTTGGGGAGTCAGGAGGTGAGACACTTGCTGCAGAATACCCCGCCTCTGACCTGCTCTTATTGCCACAATATTTATGTGGCTGGTCCTGTTAGTTTCTCATCAATGGTAACCCACAGGATGTTGATGGTAGTGGATTCGCCGATGGTAATGCTGTTGAATGTCAAGAGGCGGAGGTTAGTTTCTCGCTTGTTGGAGGTAGTCATTGCCTGGCACTTGTGTGGCGTGAATGTTACTTGCCACTTATCAGCCCAAGTCTGAATGTCATCCAGGTCTTGCTGCATGCGGGCATGGACTGTTTCATTATCTGAGGAGTTGTGAATGGGACTGAACACTGTGCAATCATCAGCGAACATCTCCACTTTTGACCTTATGATGGAAGGAAGGTCATTGATGAAGCAGCTGAAGATGGTTGGGCCTAGGACACTGCCCTGAGGAACTCCTGCAGCGATGTCCTGGGGCTGTGATGATTGACCTCCAACTACCACAACCATCTTCCATTGTGCTAGGTATGACTCCAGCCAGTGAAGAGTTTTCCCCCAATTCCCATTGACTTCAGTTTTACTAGGGCTCCTTGATGCCACATGCGGTCAAGTGCTGTCTTGATGTCACCTCACCTCTGGAATTCAGCTCTTTTGCCCATGTTTGGACCAAGGCTGTAATGAGGCCTGGAGCCGAGTGGTCCTGGCAGAACCCAAACTAGGCACTGGTGAGTAAGTGCCGCTTGATTGCACCATCGACAACACCTTTCATCAGTTTGCTAATGATTAAGAGTAGACTGATGACAGTAATTGGCCAGATTGGATTTGTCCTGCTTTTTGTGGACGTCATAACTGGGCAGTTCTCCACATTGTTGGATAGATGCCAGTTTTGTAGCTGTACGAACATCTTCGCTAGAGGCACGGCTAGTTCTGGAGCACAAGACCTCAGCACGACAGCCGGGCTGTTGTCGGGGCCCATAGCTTTCGCTGTATCCAGTACACTCAGCTATTTCTTGATATTATTTCGTGGAGTGAATCGAATTAGCTGAAGACTGGCTCCTGTGATGGTGGGGACCTCAGGAGGAGGCTGATATGGATCATCCACTCAGCACTTCTGGCTGAAGTTTGTTGCAAACACTTCAGCCTTGTCTTTTGTACTCACGTGCTGGGTTCTGCCATCATTAAGGATGGGGATATTCATGGAGTCTCTACCTCCCATTAGTTGTTTAATGGTCCATCGCCATTCATGACTGAATGTGGTCGTTTTCTTTCATTTTAAAATTTGACATTTTCAAAATTTCCAACAACTATTCACTAAGGAATGATAGTGCACATTTTAATTGTTTACGTTCTGGGCCAGAGAGGTTGATTGGGCATCATTAACAATTATCGGGTTGTTAAAAGGGTGCTTATGCTGTTAATTACAAGACCTAAATTTCTGTAGCGAGTTTAATGGACAATTAAAGTGCAAATGCAGCAACTTCATGAAAATCACAGGGAGGTTAAGAGCAGGATGCCGTTTTTGCAAAGCTAACAGCAGAACGGCACAAATCGTCCAGCAAATTGTGGCGATTCACAATTCTCAGGGTATATCTTCCTTGTCACACGTTGCTGGCCAATTGGAACATTAATAACAGAGGTAAATAAGTTCCTCCCCATGATTTACTTTTAGTTGCCCTGCACTAGCGCCAAACAAAGATCATTGACCTACTTAAGCTAGGTAAGGAACCACAGTTAATGGCAAGCTACTGACCAATTTCTTTCCTGAGGGGTTGCTCCACAATTCTTGTGTGACTGGTCCTCTAGTGCATATCTCCTGTAGTCAATGCTGTGCTGAGCCCAGACCAAGCTGGTTGATGTAATATGTTCAGACTATAGATATACTCTCTGTGTAATCACTGTGTAGTTGCACAAGATGGAGACGTGTTACCTGATGTACTATCAATAAGGTTTACACCGTGTATATACTATTCTGGCACCACTAGAGGGTGCAACTGGTGGAGATGGGATTTCCTGCCCTTGTGGCAGAGGCTGTCCACCAGAGAGCACTGCAGTGGGAGACCTGAGGCTCACCTACATAGGTGTGCAGGGCCCAGTATAAAAGGCAGCCCACCATGCTTGTGCCTCACTCTGGAGTGATCAATAAAGGACCAAGGTCACTACAGTTTGAATACAACACATTGCCTCGTGAAGTCATTCAGAAGTGCATTACAGACACAACAACTGGCGACGAGAATACAGACTTTCATGTGATTATGGCTACCTTTGGCACACTAAAAGACTTTGCAGAGGGTGATGATTGGGATGCCTTCACAGAAAGGTCCGAGCAATATTTCATGGCAGGGGAGACAGAAGCATTGGCAGAGAAGCGCAAGGCTATACTGCTGACCAGTTGTGAGCCTGAGGTCTACCGTCTCGTCAGGGACTTGCTGGCACCCACGAAGGCTAAGGATAAGACATACGATGAGCTGACTGAACTAATTCACGACCAACTGAAACCAAAACAGAGCATCCTCATGGCCAGGCACAGATTCTACACTCACTGCAGACCTGAGGGCCAGGAGATTGAGAAATATGCTGCCGACCTCAGGAGACTTGCGGCACCGTGTGATTTTGGCACACACCTCAACGAAGCATTGTGAGACATCTTCTTTATAGGAATTGGCCACAAGGGCCCCCTTCACAAGCTATTATCTGCTGACACCACAGTCAACCTGCAGAAGGCATCAGCATCAGTCAGGCGTTCATGACCTCAACCTGCAGCGCCAAGCAAATTATTCATCCTGTGGACTCAAACCCGGCAAGTACTGTACACAGGCTTTCACAGGCAAATCTGTAGAATGTAGCTCTGCCCAGGGCAGAGAGCACAGACCTCAGGGTTCCAGAACTCAGAGTCCGCTGAAGGGTGCTAATCGAGTAGCACCATGCTGGTGTTGCGGAGGAAACAATAGGGTTCACCAGTGTCGGTTTGCTGAGTACGTATGCAAAGCCTGTAACACCAAGGGCCACCTCCAGCGTATATGTAAAAGAAATACGACTCACCGCCTAGCAGAGGAGTCAGTAGATTACTTTGAATTCAGCGGGGGGTATGATGATTTGGCCAGAGAGGCAGCTCAGCCCCAAGAAGAAGTGTATGGAGTGTATACCTGCACCACTGATTGTCCTCCAGTGAAGATGGAAGTCGAGATAAATGGCATTCCAGTCTTCATGGACGTGGACATGGGAGCGAACCAGTCAGTGATGAGCCAGGATGCCTTTGTGAGGCTATGGAACAAAAAAATGACCCGAGCTGGTTCCAGTACAGGAAAAGTTGCGCACCTACACCAAGGAGCTGATCCCAGTCCTTGGAAGTGCAGATGTAAGTGTAATCCATAATGGCGTGGTGCACAAGTTACCTCGTGGATTGTTGCAGGTAATGGTCCAATGCTACTCGGAAGAAGGTGGATGGGGAAGATCCAGTGGAAATGGGAAGACCTTTTCACTCCAGCAATCGATGTCCCCCGTGCTCAGAGGCAGAGCAAAACCTCACCTTCGCTTGGGCCAGGCACCAGAGAATAGACTAGCGCAGCACCTGAGGCACAGATCGTCCATCATGACTGTGTGGCAATGATCCGACCGGAACAACCTAATAGTACCTTCCCTGCTCCAGTGGCAGGACTCCTGGAGAGGAAGATTGAATTCACAGGCACTTTTCCAGCTTTTGTGGCAAAATCGCGGGAGAGAAGGATCAAGGCAGTCAACCTCGAGGACAGATGCAAGATGGTGTCCCTGCTGCAGTGAGGTGCAGCGTGGCTGAAAAAAAAGATGGCCGCGGCCATATCACGAGGTGCAACGCTGAGGGACCAACACATGGTGTGTAACAAACGATTTGATTAGGGTAAAGCCAGCAGGATTCTCTTAAAGGAGACCTGCAACCAACTGAACTTAAAGAGACATTGCACACATGGCAATCAATGTAACGAACCGATTAAGATTGTGAACAAAATGTTGTTGCGAGATGTCGGGAATAGAGTGTCCCCAAAAGTAGCACGCGAGCGAATTCGGGAGGTTAAAGGTGCTGAGCTTGATGCCCTGCCCCAGGTGTCCCCACAAGTTATAGGCCAACGACCTCAGGAGGGTGAAGGCACTGATCCTGTTACCCTCTTCCAGGTCTATCCCACGCTGCAGGCACCCGATGGCACCATTCGCCACGGACCTGGAAATGAAAAACAGCGCCAATATGTGCAGTCGGCCGTCGCTGCCCACCACCCGGGTGGAGACGGTGCAGCCCCCAGACCCAGTCGCTACCTCGGCCATTTCCGGGAGCGAAAGGTCAGAACCAACGAGTTCCCCAAATGGGACCTGGAACAGCCAGGTTCCCAACACGGTTAGAGAGCAGGCAGAAGATTCTGCAGTCCTCAAAGGAGGACAGGGAGGCCACACACATCTGTGGCTCTGCCCACCACTAAGCAACGGCAAAGGCCCTGAGTCCTGGCTTGGTTTGCGAACCAAGCCCACCCCACTAGCAGGGGGCACAGCGCCACTATCAGACGACTAGGACCCCGTCCGGTTGCTCTGGAACCTGCGTCCTCGCATACCTGTACTGCTACCTCAGTACTTACCATGACTGAACCATGAATGTAGTCTACCCAATCCTGGCGCACGACCACAAAACGTAACGAATGTAAGTCACTGAACCAAGGTGTCACGATACAAACTGTAACTTCCTTTCTTTGTACTTGCACTATGTCTGATCCTGTATATTAATGTAATGGGCCAGTTTTACGATCTCGCTGTGGGGGGACTGGGGGTGGGGGCGGGGGGAATGGATGTATGTAACCATGGACACACTAATGGATCACACCCAGAACCCACTGGAACCTCCACTGCATCATCGAACTATCCAAACTGGTAACCACTACCCAACTTTGTGGCAAAAGGATTTGGGGGTTAACAGGGAGAGAGCCAAGCCAAAGCACAGCCAAGTTGCAAGGGCTATTGGCACTTAAGTCTGAGGAGAGCTAAGCCAGAGCACATAGTGCAAAGGTAATCAGCACAAAGGACTTGGGGGAGAGTGGTGTTATATATGCAGACTATAGATATACTCTCTGTGTAGTCACTGTATAGTTGCACAAGATGGAGACGTGTTGCCTGATGTACTATCAATAAGGTTTACACTGTGTATATACTATGCTGGCACCACTAGAGGGTGCAACTGGTGGAGACCGGGGTTTCCTGCCCGTGTGGCAGAGGCTGTCCACCAGAGGGCACTTGCAATGGGAGACCTGAGGGTCACCTGCATAGGTGTGCAAGGTCCAGTATAAAAGGCTGCCCACCATGCTTGTGCATCACTCTGGAGTGACGAATAAAGGACCAAGGTCACTACAGTTTGAGTACAACACATTGCCTTGTGGAGTCATTCATGAGTGCATTACAAACATAACAGTTTCCATTATGGCCATCCTAACCAGCTTCACTGAAAATGGCTTTCAGGCAAACTGGTGTCTTCATTGGTCTAACAGAGGCTTATGATACACTGTTTGGCACAGTGGCCTTCTGTTGAAAATATCAAGAGTCCTGCCATATTGAACCAGCCACTTGGTTGAATTATTGCTATGGGTCTGCTCTTTCAGAGTATATATAGTCGATCACACCAGCTTGATACCAAATCAGGGATCAGTTCTAGTACCCCTCCTTTTTAATCTGTACTTAAATGACCTGACTGCCACCAGATCATGGAAATTCATCTATACTGATGACAGTTCCTTTGCTACTCAAGCCAATGACTTTCTACCCTACAATTCTAGTGCCTCTTGTGAACTCATTTACATCTTAAATGGTCAACTTCTCAAACATGGTGCTCACCCTGTTTACTGGGACATCACACACAACCAGTCACTAACCAACAAAAAGTATCTACTGAAATCTGCTAAGAAAGTCAAAGCCCAAAATAACCTAATCATTAAACATGTCAGTTGCGCCAGGGGGAAAATGCTTATACTTTATGCTCATCTGATATTGGAAATTGCTATACAGTTATAGAATATTGCTTGGTCTCACTCAAAACACGCTTTAAAATATAGGAAGGAAGACTTGCTTTCATGACCTCGGGGCATTCCAAAGGGCTTTAGAGTCAATGAAGTACTTTTTTAAATTGTAGTTACTGTTGTAATGTAGGAAATGTAGCAGCAGCCAATTTTTGCACAGCAAGTTCCACAACCAACAATGTGATGATAACCTGTCATGTATCTCACACTATTGTGAATAACTGTATCTTACCATGCTACACATGACTGTAACTAGAGATGACCTGTAACCACAAGCTTACCTTACCACCAGGGATGCACTTGCAGGAGACACTGGATACCTGTCCCAGACAGGTATATAAGGACAGGTCTCAGGCAAGTGTGGCATTCAAGAGCTGTGTAATAAAGGTGCAGGTCCTGAGTGACCTTGACTTCAGTATGTGCCTCGTGTGACTCTGTACTGCAGGGACGGGACTTTACAGTGGCGACGAGTTACGGGATTACAGAATCCATAGAATGGCGACCAACGGCTCAGATGAAAAATACAATGCTGGAGATAATTGGGAGAACTTTATGGAAAGGCTCCAGCAAAGCTTCGTAACCAAAGACTGGTTAGGCGACGACAAGGCAGACAAGAGAAGAGCCCATCTCTTGACCAGCTGTGGCTCGAATACATACGCCTTAATGAAGGACCTGCTGGCACCCGAGAAACCAGCAAGCAAGTCATTTGACGAGTTGAGCACACTGGTAAGAGACCACTTGAAGCCAGCGAGCAGCCTACACATGGCCAGACACAGGTTCTACAACTACATACGCTGTGTGGGCCAGAGCATACCCGACTTTGTGGTGGAACTTCGGAGGTTGGCTAGCTTATGTGAGTTCTCCGATGAACTAAGGAGAGAAGTACTGAGAGACTTTTTTATTGAGGGAATAGGCCACGCAGGCATATTCCGAAAGCTCATCGAGACCAAGAACTTGACCCTAGATGCAGCAGCACTGGTTGCACAGACATTCTTGGCAGGAGAAGAAGAACCGAGTTTGATCTACACTGCGGATACGACAACTAACGAAACATCGGAACAAGGGGTTCACAGCGTGAAACAAGCCGCTACCCCCACACACAGACAAAGGCAGGAGAGCAGGCCCTCAACAACAGGCAGTGGCGCCAGAAGCCATCAAGGGCCACATGAACGGCCGTTCACACCTCATCAACCCACAATGCGAGCAATCAACTACAAACTGAGAGAAGCTCAAGAGAGATCAGCCAGACGCAGCTCATCCTTTGGAAACAATGGAAGCGGTCTGTGCTGGAGATGTGGGGGAAGGCACTCATCAAGGAAGTGTTGATTTCAGCATACTGTTTGCAGAAACTGAGACTATCCAGGGCATCTGGCCGGCATGTGCAGAAAAACGGCAGCTCGGCTGCTATACGAATCGGAAGGGTCGGAAAGCGGACCAGAAGACGGTGGGGACAGTACCCGGGACACCGAGGTACAGCGGGTCAACACGATCAATGGCCACTGCTCTTACAACAAGACGCCTCCAATAATGATGAGGGTCCTACTCAACGGGATACCCGTCAACATGGAGCTGGATATGGGAGCGAGTCAATCTCTCATGAGCGCTCAGCAATTTGAACAGCTGTGCCCGCACAAAAGAGACAGACCAAAGCTCACAAGGGTCGACACCAAACTAAGGATCTATACCAAAGAAATTGTCCCAGTCCTTGACAGCGCCATGCTCTCAGTCACACACAAAGGGACAGTGAACCGACTTCCCATGTGGATTGTCCCCGGAGATCTCCCAGCACTGCTGGGGAGAAGCTGGCTGGCAAAACTAAACTGTAAATGGGATGATGTTCATACCATGTCGTCAGAGGAATGGACCTCCTGCTCAACAGTTTTAAGTCAATTTGAACATCTCTTTCAGCCAGGTGTGGGCGCCTTCAAAGGGGCTAAAGTCAAAATCTACATCACACAGGATGCTAGACCAGTCCATTACAAGGCTAGAGCTGTGCCCTATGTGATGAGGGAAAAGATTGAACATGAACTGGACAGGCTTCTGCGGGAAGGCATTATCTCACCCGTGGAATTTAGCGACTGGGCAAGTCCCATCGTCTCAGTCATGAAGCCTGATGGATCCGTACGAATCTGTGGGGACTACAAATCTATCATAAACAGAGTCTTCCTACAGGACCAATACCCACTGCCCAGAGCGGAGGACTTATTTGCCACATTGGCTGGAGGAAAACTTTTCTCAAAACTAGATCTCACATCTGCGTATATGACGCAAGAATTGACCGACGAGTCCAAGCTACTCACCACCATCAACACACATCGAGGCCTTTTCATGTACAATCGATGTCCATCCGGCAACAGGTCGGCGGCTGCTATATTCCAGCGCAACATGGAGAGTCTGCTCAAGTCCATCCCGGGGACGGTTGTATTTCAAGACGACATACTTATCACGGGCAGGGACACCGACTCCCATCTCTGCAATTTGGAGGAAGTACTAAAGCAGTTGGATCGAGTAGGCCTAAGAGTTAAGAAATCCAAGTGCCTGTTTCTCGCGCCCGAGGTTGAATTTTTGGGCAGAAGGATTGCCGCTGATGGAATCCGCCCAACAGAGTCCAAAACCGAAGCAATTCGCCTGGCACCCAGGTCCCGGAATGTCTCAGAACTGCGCGCCTTTCTCGGGCTGCTCAATTACTTTGGGAACTTTATACAGAACTTAAGCACGCTGCTGGAGCCTCTCCACGTGCTACTCAGAAAGGGGTGCAATTGGTTTTGGGGGGACGCCCAGTAACGCGCCTTCAACAAGACACGCAACCTTCTGTGTTCCAACAGTGTTTTGGCTTTCTTTGATCCAGGTAAAAAGCTAGTTCTTACATGTGATGCATCAACATATGGGGTCAGGTGCAACATGTCAATAGTACGGGTAAATTACAACCCATAGCTTATGCTTCCAGGTCACTTTCGCGGGCGGAGCGCGGGTACGGAATGGTGGAGAAGGAGGCGCTTGCATGCGTGTACGGTGTCAAAAAGATGCACCAATACCTTTTCGGGGTAAAGTACGCATTAGAAACCGACCACAAGCCCCTCACATTCCTGCTATCGGAGAGCAAGGCAATAAACGCCAACGCCTCGGCGCGCATTCAACGGTGGGCACTTATGCTGGCCTCTTACGATTACACCATAAGGCACAGACCAGGCACAGACAACTGTACCAACGCGCTTAGCAGGCTACCCCTGGCGACCATGGAAAGGTCTGACGAACAGGACTGTGAATAGTCATGGCAATCAATGCCTTTGAGTCCACAGGTTCGCCCATGACGGCTCGCCAAAACAGAGCCTGGACGACCACGTTATCCCTAGTAAAAAGATGTGTCTTAACTGGTGACCGGGCAGAGGTTCACGATGCCTGCCCCGAGGAGATCAAACCTTTCCATAGGCTCATGCATGAGTTATCACTACAAGCAGGCTGCCTGATGTGGGCCAGCCGAGTAGTTATGCCTCTGCGAGGCAGAGAGGCATTTATCCGGGAGCTCCATCACGAGCACCCAGGGATCGTTCTCATGAAGGCCATAGCCAGATCCCACGTCTGGTGGCCTGGCATTGACGCGGACATGGAGCTCTGCGTCCGACGGTGCACCATTTGTGCCCAACTCAGTAATGCCCCCAGGTAGGCCCCCCTGAGCCCATAGCCCTGGACCACCAAACCGTGGTCACGGGTGCACGTAGACTACGTGGGCCCATTCATGGGCAAAATGTTCCTCGTAGTTGTAGATGCATTTTCAAAGTGGATCGAATGCACCATTTTAAACTCGAGCACCACCTCCACCACTGTGGGGATCCTTGGAACCATGTTCGCAACGCACGGCATTCCTGACATATTGGTCAGTGATAATGGTCCGTGCTTCACCAGCGCAGAATTCCAAGATTTGATGAGTGACCACGGCATAAGTCACGTTAGGACGGCACTGTTCAAGCCGGCCTCCAACGGCCAGGCGGAGCGAGCAGTGCAGATCATTAAACAAGGCATGCTCAAAATCCAAGGTCCCACGCTGCAGGGCCGCCTGTCGCGACTGCTGCTGGCATACAGATCTCGTCCGCATTCATTGACTGGAGTTCCCCCCGTGCAACTATTGATGAAACGGACCTTAAAGACAAGGCTCTCATTAATCCTCCCAGACATGCATGAAATCGTTGAGGCAAAGCGCCGTAAGCTAACTGAGTACTATGACTGAAATTCGAGGGGGCGGTGGAATGAGATAGGGGACAAAGTGTTGGTGCTAAACTATGGCAGGGGTCCCAAATGGTTTACAGGGACAGTAACAGGCAAGGAAGGAAACAGGCTACTGGTGATACAAATGGACAATGGCCAAACCTGCCGGAGGCATGTAGACCAAGTCAAAAGTAGATTTACCAACAACACTGCTGAACCAGAAGCAGACTACAATGTGGAACTCACACCACATCTGGTGGATAGACAGAGGGAACAACCTGAGGAAAGGGCAATCCCAACAGACAGCCCAGGCGAGACACCAACAATCATACTGAACGAAACAGACAGCCCAGGCGAGATACTAGCAATCACACCGAAAGAAAAACAGGCACCAAGGCAAACAACTGAACCACAACTAAGATGCTCCATGCGAGAGCGTAGACCACCTGAGAGACTGAACCTATAAAGACAATAAGACCTTGGGGGAGAGTGATGTCATGTATCTCACACTACTGTACATAACTGTATCTTACTATGCTATACATGACTGTAAGCAGAGATGACCTGTAACCACAAGCTTACCTTACCACCAAGGGTGCACTTGCAGGAGACACTGGATACCTGTCCCAGACAGGTATATAAGGACAGGTCTCAGGCAAGTGAGGCATTCGAGAGTTGTATGATAAAGATGCAGGTCCTGAGTGACCTTGACTTCAGTCTGTGTCTCGTGTAAGTTTGTACTGCAGGGACAGGACTTTACATAACCAAAAACAGGTACAATGTTTGAAATCCGGCAACCACGGGACCGAGTCCGTGCCAGTTTTTGGATTTTGCCGGATTTCAGACCTCGCTGTTGGTGCTCCTCACTGCCTGCCAATTTCCGCCGTTACTCCGCTCCTCACTGCCCGCCGATCCTACACTCCTCAGTGCCCGCCGATTCTTGCCAATTGCCACCGCTTCTTTGCCCGCCGATCCTCTACTCCTCACCGCCCGCCAATTCTTGCCGATTGCCATCGCTTCTCTGCTCCTCGTTGCCCGCCAATCCTACGCTCCTCACCGGCCACTAATTCCTGTTAATTCCCATCGTTTCGTTGCCCGTTGATCCTCCACTTCTCGCCGTCCGCCGATTCTTGCCGATTGCCACTGCTTCTTCGCCCGTCGATCCTCCGCTCCTCGCCGCCCGCCGATTCCTGTCGATTCCCGTCGCTTCTTCGCCCACTGATCCTGCATTCCTCGCCACCCGCCGATTCCCTCCGCCCGCAACCCCCCGGCGCTGTGTTTTTTACCGGTTTCCTCGTCCCTCACCACCCGATGTCACCATCTTGGCCACCACAAAAATGTCCAGTTTTTGGATAATTCCGGTTTTTGGAATTCCGGATTCAGAACCTTGTACCTGTAATCTGTTTTAGTGAGGGATAAATATTGGCCAGGACACCAATGGAGAATGCCCCTGCTCTTCTTCAAAATAGTGCCATGCCATCTTTTACATCCACCCATGAGGGCAGACGGGCCTTGGTTTAATGTCTCATCCAAAAGACAAACAACAAAATAATGTTGCCAATTGACTCTGTGTTGTTCAATCCACTGACTGTGTGGTTCTCTTTGAGAAGCATTGGAGAGGTGTGTCCCCCTCCCCCTCACCCCCCAAGGCCTCCTGTGGAGTGCACCCGGCCCGGCACTTTAGTTCGCGAGATTCCCATTTTTGCTGGAGACACCCAATGTGTTCAACCTTTCCTGAAACCTTTGACTTTTCCTCACCAACATGCTGGTATGAAGAGTGGACAGTCGGTGCTGCCATAAATCACCACATCATCTTCAATTCGACAGATGCTGTAACTGGATTCAACTGACCATGTCGTTCATAGACGGGCGCTGCCTTAAATCTTCACCAACTGGGCCTTTGTGTCGACAACAAAAGTCCTTGCGGATAAAAACAAACCATGTCCCACATCGTTGAATCATGCCAATTAATAAAATTATCTGGTGGCCTGCATGCTTTACATGCTGGTGATGGCAATGCTCCAAGATGGCTGAATTATATGCCAAGTCTGCATACGCTAAATAATACTTGTCCTGAGCCAAATTCATAATGACATTAGTAGAAGCCAATATGTTGGAGGTGCCCTGGCCCCTTAATTGCAAACTGGTACTGGCAGGCCAATAAAAGGGTAAAGAAGAAAAGATACCTTGAAACAAAAATCCCACAAGAGTGTTCTGTCTGACGGGATCAAATTTCAATCTCCTTTCATCAAAATAAGCACCTAGGGTTGTTCCCCAAATCATTTTTTCTCCACAAAAAGAGTGAGGGCTGGATTTTCCTGTCCTTTGCGTTCTGGGTTTCGCCCCAGAGCAGCATGAAAGGCAGCATTCTCCTGCGCCCCATCGCGATCCTCCGGTCCGTTTTTGCGGCGGAGCTCAGCAGCACAGCCGGGAAGAGCTGCGCCGGGTGTGCAACACCCCTCGTTGTGACACCGTCCGAGTTTTGACTCCTGTCCAACCTGTATGCCTGGAATCGTGCCTCGCAATGCCCGCCTGGGAAATCAGTGTGGCCTAATCATGCCGACGGCAGTGATGAAGGTAAAGTGCTGTACAAGTAAGTGCGAGTGTTTGTTCTTTTCATTTTTTTAGCGATTTGTGTTGTGGTGGTGTGGACAACATTTTGGGAATGTTTTTGTGGGGTTTTTTAAGGTATTCCCCCCTCCCCCAAGGCCTCTCTCGGAGTGCTCTCAGCCTGGCACTTTAGTTCGCAAGTTTCCCATTTTTGGCCTCAAAGTGTACAACGCCTCCCTTAGCGCTACACCCCCTGATGAAGGGCCCAGATGACGAAAATTGTTTACCAAAGCACAGACTATTCCCAGCCGGTAACTCTCCCACCCTGCCTCCATTTTCGCCCTAAAAACAGAAAAGCCTAAAATCCAGCCCTGAAGGTTTCATCAAGAAATGACTGCAAATTGAAAATATCACAATCCATAGATGCAGTTATTAACCAACAGCAGAAATTCTCCCATGTACAGTTATAATAGACAAATTGCTAAATTTGAAGAATGCTCAACCAAAGACTTTTATATTTTGCTTCATTAGAGCCTTAAATTGATTCCAGTTCATTAGGCTACCATAGCAGATTTAAATCAAATATGCTACTCTTCAGCTAGCTGTCTGTCAATTTTAAATAACTGTACCAGTGTCAGCTTGACTTAGTTAGTAGTACTTTTGATACTTGAGTATTGTACAGAGGGAGTGTTACATTGTCAGATAGAATCATAGAATGTGCCATCCTGTGATGAGATGATAAACTAAGGCACTGTCTGCCAGTTCAAGATTCTATGCCACTGTTCAGAGAACATAAGAATATAAGAAATAAGAGCAGGAGTAGGCCATTGCTCCTCCAGCCTGCTCCACCATTTAATAAGATCATGGCTGACCTGATCTTGGGCTCAGCTCCACTTCCCTGCCCACTCCCCATAACCTTTCACTCTCTTATCATTCAAAAACCTGTCTAGCTCCACCTTAAATATATTCAATGACCCTCCCTCCACAGCTCCCTGGAGCAGAGAATTCCACAGATTTACTACCCTGTGTGCTATGCTCATAGCAAAGGATGAAACTGAATGCTGTGCACAATGAGCAAGTGTGACCTTAGCTCCTTTAATAAGACTCCAGAGTGAAGGTACCTCGGGATCCCTTGTGACTCCAACAGGTAGGCCCTCTGGTGGTAGTGTAATACAGGTTATAAGGGATTAAATACATAACATCACTTCCCCGTGAAGTCAACAGTACACTTATTTACAAGGTGAGACGATCTGGGGCTTTTCGTTCCCTTGTCGATCGTCTCTGTACAAATGTTGGTGTGGATGAGTTGGTCAGTTCTTCACTGGGCTGCTGGGCAGCCGGCCTTGCCGGGCTGCTGTGGATGATGAGTTCGACTTCATGGTCAACCAGGATGTCAGTTGTCACTTGTGTTTCTGTTGGAGGGTCAAAGTTGGTGGTGTCTTCTTCGGGTTGTTCGTAGCTGCTGGTGAACCGCAATTTGATTTGGTCCAAATGTTTTCTGTGCGTTTGTCCATTGGCCAATTTGACCTGAAACACCATACTCCCCTCTTTGGCTATGACCGTGCCGGTGAGCCATTTGGGACCATGTCCATAATTGAGCACAAACCACAGGATGATTGATCTCAATATCCCCGTGACAAATTTGCGTGGTCATGGTACACACTTTGTTGATGCCGCTTGCCCTCCACGTGATCATGGAGATCAGGGTGGACAAGAGAGAGACTTGTTTTAAGCGCCCTTTTCATGAGCAGCTCGGTTGGGGAAACCCCGGTGAGTGAGTGGGGTCTGGTGCGGTAGCTGAGCAGCACTCGGGACAGCCGGGTCTACAGGGAGCCTTCCGACACACGTTTCAAGCTTTGCTTGATGGTCTGAACTGCCCGTTCTGCCGGGCCGTTGGATGCGGGCTTGAACAGAGCAGATGTGACGTGTTTGATCCCATTGCGGGTCATGAATTCCTTGAATTCAGCACTGGTGAAACACGGCCCATTGTCACTGACTAGGACTTCAGGCAAGCCGTGTGTGGCAAACATGGCTCGTAGGCTTTCAATAGTGGCCGTGGACGTGCTTACAGACATTATCGCGCATTCAATCCATTTTGAGTAAGCATCCACGACAACCAAAAACATTTTGCCTAGAAATGGGCCCGCATAGTCCACGTGGATCCTCGACCACGGTTTGGAGGGCCACAACCACAAACTTAGTGGTGCCTCTCTGAGTGCATTGCTCGGCTGAGAGCAAGTGTTGCACTGGCGCACGCATGACTCTAAATCTGAGTCGATGCCTGGCCACCACACATGGGATCTGGCTATAGCTTTCATCGTGACAATGCCTGGGTGGGTGCTGTGCAGTTCACTTATGAACGTATCGCTGCCTTTCTTGGGTAAGACCATGCGATTGCCCCACAACAGACAGTCCGCCTGCAGGGACATTTCATCTTTGCGCCTGTGGAACGGCTTAATCGCCTCCTGCATCCCCGCTGGGACACTGGACCAGCTCCCATGGAGGACACAGTTTTTTACCAACGACAGTAAAGGATCCTGGCTGGTCCAGGTCCTGATCTGGCGGGCCCTAACGGGGGATTTTTCGTTCTCGAATGCCTCCATGACAATGAGCAAGTCTGCTGGCTGCGCAATTTCCACCCCGGTGATGGGCAATGGCAGCCGACAAAGCATCTGCGCAGTTCTCTGTGCCCGGTCTGTGGCGGATTACATAGTTGTATGCCGACATCGTGAGCGCCCATCTTTGAATGCGGGCAGAGGCATTGGTGTTAATCCCTTTGCTCTCAGAGAACAGCGATATGAGCGGCTTGTGGTCAGTTTCAAGCTCTAACTTGAGGCCAAATCAGTGCTAGTGCATTTTTTTTACCCCGTAAACTCATGCCAGAGCCTCTTTTTCAACCATGCTGTAGGCCCTTTCGGCTTTGGACAAACTCCTGGATGCATAAGCAACCGAGTGCAAGATCCCCGATTCATAACTCTGTTGCAACACACACCCAACCCCGTATGACGACGCATCACAAGCTAGCACTAATCTTTTACAAGGGTTATACAGGACAAGCAGTTTGTTTGAACACAACAGATTTCTGACTTTCTTTAAGGCAGCCTCTTGTGAATTCCCCCATACCCAGTCGTCTCCCTTGCTAATGGGAGGTTGTCACCAGCAGAGTGGACAAGGGAGAACCAGTGGATGTGGTGCATTTGGCCTTTCAAAAGGCTTTTGACAAGGTCCTGCACAAGAGATTGGTGTGCAAAATCAAAGCACATGGTATCGGGGGTAATGTACTGACGTGGATAGAGAACTGGTTGGCAGACAGGAAGCAGAGAGTCGGGATAAACAGGTCCTTTTCAGAAGGCAGGCAGTGATTAGTGGAGTGCCGCAGGGCTCAGTGCTGAGACCCCAGCTCTTTACAATATACATTAACGATTTAGATGAAGGAATTGAGTGTAATATCTCCAAGTTTGCAGATGACACTGAACTGGGTGGCGGTGTGAGCTGTGAGGAGGACGCTAAGAGCCTGCAGGGTGACTTGGACAGGTTAGGTGAGTGGGAAAATGCATGGCAGATGCAGTATAATGTGGATAAATGTGAGGTTATGCATTTTGGGGGCAAAAACACAAAGGCAGAATATTTTCTGAATGGCGGCAGATTGGGAAAAAGGGAGGTGCAACGAGACCTGGGTGTCATGGTTCATCAGTCATTGAAAGTTGGCATGTAGGTACAGCAGGCGGTGAAGTAGGCAAATGGTATGTTGGTCTTTATAGCTAGGGGATTTGAATATAGGAGCAGGGAGGTCTTACTGCAGTTGTACAGGGCCTTGGTGAGGCCTCACCTGGAATATTGTGTTCAGTTTTGGTCTCCTAATCTGAGGAAGGATGTTCTTGCTATTGAGGGAGTGCAGCGAAGGTTCACCAGACTGATTCTAGGGATGGCTGGACTGTCATATGAGGAGAGACTAGATCAACTGGGCCTTTATTCACTGGAGTTTAGAAGGATGAGAGGGGATCTCATAGAAACTTATAAGATTCTGACGGAACTGGACAGATTAGATGCGGGAAGAATGTTCCCGATGTTGGGGAAGTCCAGAACCAGGGGACATAGTCTTAGGATAAGGGGTAGGCCATTTGGGACTGAGAGGAGGAGAAACTTCTTCACTCAGAGAGTTGTTAACCTGTGGAATTCCCTGCCGCAGAGAGTTGTTGATGCCAGTTCATTGGATATATTCAAGAAGGAGTTAGATATGGCCCTGATGGCGAAGGGGATCAAGGGGTATGGAGAGAAAGCAGGAAAGGGACACTGAGGGAGTGATCAGCCATGATCTTATTGAATGGCGGTGCAGGCTCGAAGGGCCGAATGGCCTACTCCTGCACCTATTTTCTATGTTTCTATGTTTCTATGTTTCTATGCTAAGTAGCACATGTAGGGGTTCTAGCAGGGTGCTTAACCCAGGTAGGAAATTACCGAAATAATTAAGGAGTCCCAGGAACGACCACAGCTCCGTCACGTTCTGTGGTCTCGGTGCATTCTTGATGGCCTCCGTCTTGGCATCGGTGGGTCTGATGCTGTCTGCCATGATTCTTCTTCCCAAGAACTCGACCTCCTGCGCCAGGAAAAACCTGAGCCCCACGCGATCCAACTGACTAAGAACCTCTTCCAGCTTCTTCAAGTGCTCAATGGTGTCCTGATCTGTAATCAGTATGTTGTCCTGGAAAACCACGGTGCGAGGAACCGATTTTAGCAGGCTCTCCATGTTCCGTTGGAAGATTGCCGCGGCTGATCGAATCCCAAAAGGGCACTGGTTATAGATGAACAGACCTTTGTGTGAGTTGATGCAGGTGAGGCCTTTCGAAGACTCCTCCAGCTCCTGTGTCATGTAGGCCGAGGTCAGGTCCAGCTTGGTGAATGTCTTCCCTCAGCCAGAGTCGCGAATAGGTCGTGTGCCTTGGGTAGCAGGTACTGGTCCTGTAGCGAAAAACGGTTCATCGTTACTTTATAGTCCCCACAAATTCTAACCGTGCCGTCCTCTTTAAGTACCAGGACAATCGGACTAGCCCACTCATTGAATTCCACCGGCGCGATGATGCCTTCTCGCTGCAGCCTGTCCAGCTCAATTTCCACTTTCTCACGCATCATGTGCGGTACTGTCCGTGCCTTGTGGTGGATGGGTCGCGTACCGGGAATCAAATGGATCTGCACTTTTTCCCCCGAGAAGCTTCCAATGCCTGGCTCGAACAACGATGGGAACTTGCTCAGAACCTGGGCACACGAGGCATCGTCGACAGACGAAAGCGCTCGGATGTCATCTCAGTTCCAGCGGATTTTTCCCAGCCAGTTTCTGCCAAACTATGTGGGGCCATCCCCTGGTACAATCCATAGCGGGAGTTCGTGTACTGCTCCGTCATAGGAGATTTGAATTCTGCACTGCCAATTACAGGGATTAGTTCTTTGGTGTAAGTCCTTAGTTTGGTGTAAATGGCGCTGAGCTTGGGCCTGTGTGCCTTTTTTCCCCACAGCCTGTTGAAGGCCTTTTTACTCATTATCGACTGACTTGCCCCCGTGTCCAGTTCCATAGATACTGGAATACCATTCAGTTCAACTTTCAACATTATTTGTGCACATTTCATAGTGAATGTGTGTACCCCATACACTTCTGCCTCCTCGGTACGAGTCTCCAGTTCAGCCTGATCCACAGTGGATCGATCTTCCTCTGCACCGTGGTGGTTTGCAGCGTTTGCAGGGTTTGAAGCTCGCCTGCACATTCGCTGGAGGTGTCCGATTGTTCTGCAACCGTTGCACGCATAGTGCTTGAAGCGGCATTGATGGGGCCGATGATCACCTCCACAACACCAACAAGGTGTTAACTGCCTCGCATTAACGATTGATGGCGGACTCTGGGTCACCTGAGGTCGAGCAGTAGCAGCCGGTGTGTACATTCTGCCAGGTATATTTCTGCTCGAAAACGACATTATTTTATGTACAGTACTGGCCGAAACTTCCTTACTCTGCGAAATCTGTTTGGTGTTGTCACTGGTGGATAGAAATGCCTGGGCTATCGTTATGGCTTTACTCAGATTCGGAGTTTCTACAGTCAACAGCTTGCGAAGGATTGTCTCATGTCCGATGCCCAATTTAAAAAAGTCTCTCAGCATTTGTTCTAGGAATCCCTCAAACTCACAATGTTCTGCGAGGGGCCTTAGTTCAGCGACATAGCTCGCCACTTCCTGACCCTCCGATCGTTGACACTTGTAGAACCGATATCTCGCCAATAAAACGCTTTCCTTAGGATTTAGGTGCTCCCGGACCAGCGTACACAATTCTTCATAGGATTTCTCTGTTAGTTTTGCCGGAGCTAGGAGGTTCTTCATGAGGCCATAGGTTGTTGCCCCACAGACAATTAGGAGGATCGTCCTTCGTTTGGTAGCGTTCTCGTCCCCTTCCATCTCGTTGGCCACGAAGTATTGGTCGAGTCTCTCCACGAAGGCCTGCCAATTGTCCCCTTCTGAGAAGTTCTCCAGCATACCACTGTTCTTTGCATTTTCGCGCGGTTGTTCGTTACTTCGTCACCAATTGCTATGCTCATAATAAAGGATGAAACTGAGTGCTGTGTACAATGAGCAAGTGTGACTTTATTGGTGGACATTTCGAAGTGAAGGTCTGACCTTAGCTCCTTTAATAAGACTCCAGAGTGCAGGTACCTCATGAGTGGCCTGCTTATATACCGTGCTCCCAAGGGATGCTGGGATCCCTTGGGACTCCAACAGGTAGGCCCCTGGTGGTAGTGTAACTCAGGTTACAAGGGGTTAAATACATAACACTCTGAGAGAAGAAATTCCTCCTCATCTCAGTTCTAAATGGGCAACCCCTATTCTTAAACTATGCCCCCAAATTCTAGATTCCCCCACGAGTGGAAACATCCTCTCTGCATCTACCTTGTCGAGCCCCCTCAGTATCTTATCTGTTTTACGAAGATCACCTCTCATTCTTCTAAACTCCAATGAGTATAGGCCCAACCCGCTCAACCTTTCTTCATAAGTCAACCCTTTCAGCTCAGGAATCAACCAAGTGAATCTTCTCTGAACTGCCTCCAATGCAAGTATATACTTCCTTAATTAAGAAGACCAAGGGGCCGAAATTCAGGGCCGCCACAAACCTGGCGCACCTCCCGACTTTTTTGAGCCATCACCACCGCAATATTTGCATGGGCCCCCGATTGAAATTAAGCGAAAAGAAATGCCAGTAATGGTCGCCTGGAAATGGCAATTCACCACGGAGAAATTTAGCATTGTGCTAATGTGTAGTTGATGATCCAGCTGCTCCATGACCTTCTTAAAGGTCCTGAGGAGGAAAGGAGTTGGGTTGCAGGATGGCTGATGGAACAAGGAGGGCAAGCAGATTTACTGATGCAGAGCTGGAGACCCTCATGCAGACTGTTGAGGCCATGTCAGATTTATCCTGACGTGGGGAGACCCACGCGTGAGGTCTTAACCAATGCATGGAGTGAGATTTCTGGAAGGTTTCAGGGATCTCCATTCATAACCGGACTGCGAGGCAGTGCAGAAAACATTTGAATGATATCATCCATCTTATGAAAGTGAGTACCCTAATCACCAACTGCTCACCTTGCATCTGCGAGTGTCTCCTTCAATATTCTCTTATTTCCCATCCTCACTTTTTAGTCACTGAAGCAGCATTTCATTATTGCTGTCTCTATATATATATATATATATGCATGTTCTCGCAATGGAGGCTCCCTTTCATCTCACACTTACAGCTGCATGTCAGGGACAAACACTTGAGCACTCATTTCTGATGTGTCATCACAGTGGCACGCACCAACCATTATTTGTTTTTCAGGCCAAACTGGCTCACAATAGAATGGTCTAAGGATGACCAGTGGTGGCGAGGCAGAGATCCAGGTCCTCACACCCTTTGAGGAGAGGGTTGAGGCGATCGTGGATGGACATGGTGCCTTCCCTGTGGACCATGGTACTGCTGACACCAATGTGTGTAAGTGAAGGCCCTCCTTTAATGCTATCTCTCCTTGAATGTGCCAGCACCTTCTGTGCCTTTCCTTCTGGAAGTCTGCTAGTTGCAGGTTCCATGCGTCAATCCCCCACCTCCCCCTCACAGCAGCCCTTCTCCCATTTATGCTTGCAGATGAGATGCCCCCTGTGGCCTACGGTACTGGCAACACCAATGTGGGCAGCATGGGTAAGTGAGGCCGTCCTTTAATGCGCTCTCTACCTGAATGCGCCAGCGTCTATTGTGCCTTTCCTTCTGGAAGGATGCAGGCTCCATGCATCAATCCCCCACCTCCCTCTCATGGCAACCCTTCTCCCATTTGTGCTTTTAGATGAGAGACCAAGTGGCGGCACACCCAGCACAGTCGGGAGTGAGAAGAGACCTCGCAGACCAGCTGGAGCCAATGGGACACCAGGACTGAGTGCAAGCCCACCCAGCACAGCTGGAGGCCTGGATGAGATCCTTCACAACATCCCAGCAGAGATGTCAAATGGGAGCAGTGACGACATTGAGGGTTCAAGCCCTGGTGACAGTGTGGAGCGCACTCCATCGTTTGGGGATGTGGTGGATGAAGAAGAGGAAGAGGAGGGCACTGATGGCACCAGCGCATCATTGCTTCCACCCACACGCACCAGCTCAGATACTGGGACTGCGCAGTGTGATATTGTTTAGCTAGTACAGGGGTCTGCACTGGGTGCTGCACTGGAGCCTAGCGGGCTGAAGCATGGTAATGGGGCTAGGCAACCTCAGGTGCCACCTCTCCGGGGCGTGAGTCTGCAGCGGATTTCTGCCGAGGAGGAATCAGACGATGCCATCGATGTTGTGGCTTATGAGAAGGGTGGAGGCCATGCATGTGCAAATGTTGGGGGCACTGACAAGGGTGCAGAGAGGCTGTTGGAAGTGGTCAGGAGCGTGGAGGAGTCCGTCTCCCACACAGTCGACAGCTCTGTGCACACCATGGAGCACATCATTGCCAGTGTGTAGGTGATGGTGGACTCTCAGAGTGACCATGCAGATCCACCTGTCATGCTGCAACCTGCAGGTGATGTGGCAGCTGCCATTTCAGCACAGGTGCAAGGGAACAAGCGTATTGGTGCTGGATTGGAGAGGATGGCCACGGCCCTGGAAACTCAGAATGCTCTGGGGAACAGGCCACGGAGCGTCTTACTGCTGCTATGTCTGCTGGCTTTGAGACGCTGGCTGTTCTCATGCAGTTTCAGCTCGATGCCACCTGATATCTCAGTGTTGCCTTCGCAGCTGGGTCCAAGATGGGCCACAGGGAAGCTACTGGTGTTGTGCCACCCCACCAACCTGACTCCCTCATCTTGGTGGTGGTAGTGATGTGCTACCCCCGGTGAGTGACTCAGGCTCCTCGGACCAGGATCCTGATGATGTGCTCTCTCAGGATCACACCATTCCTGGCCCCAGACCTGCCACTCCTCCAGTGCTTCCATGCATGGCCTCGCCCGAGCCAAGCCAGGCTGAACCCTCCCAGGAGGGTGGTGACCAGTCTATACCCGATTCTTCCAGGGCCAAAGCTGATCGAAGGTGTCCGAGAAGGACATCTGCAACTTTCACACAAGAAACACAGCAGCTTTCCCAGACCCATAGTAGCAGGATAGGCACATGTAAGAGGGGTTATTTGGATGTTGCAGAAGGGTGAGAAATGATGTTTTTGTGTATGTTTCTTGTACTTTTTTTGTTCTGTTGTCTTTTTGCACTGATTTGAATCATGCCATAAATCTTTATTCTTTACACATATACCTGGGCAGATGTTTCATTTGAGAGTGGGCAATTCTGTGTGAAGGCACTCATTAGGATGGAGAATGAAACAGTTAATTCAGAGACCATGGTCCAGAACTTAAAGAAGGGTAACTTTGAAGTTATGAGGCGTGATAGATTGGCGAATGATACTGAAGGGGTTGACTGTGGATGGGCAATGGCAGACATTTAGAGACCGCATGGATGAACTACAACAATTGTGCATTCCTGTCTGGCGTAAAAATAAAAAAGGGAAGGTGGCTCAACCGTGGCTATCAAGGGAAATCAGGGATAGTATTAAAGCCAAGGAAGTGGCATACAAATTGGTCAGAAATAGCAGCGAACCCGGGGACTGGGAGAAATTTAGAACTCAGCAGAGGAGGACAAAGGGTTTGATTAGGGCAGGGAAAATGGAGTACGAGAAGAAGCTTGCAGGGAACATTAAGACGGATTGCAAAAGTTTCTATAGATATGTAAAGAGAAAAAGGTTAGTAAAGACAAACGTAGGTCCCCTGCAGTCAGAATCAGGGGAAGTCATAACGGGGAACAAAGAAATGGCGGACCAATTGAACAAGTACTTTGGTTCGGTATTCACTGAGGAGGACACAAACAACCTTCCGGATATAAAAGGGGTCAGAGGGTCTAGTAAGGAGGAGGAACTGAGGGAAATCCTTATTAGTCGGGAAATTGTGTTGGGGAAATTGATGGGATTGAAGGCCGATAAATCCCCAGGGCCTGATGGACTGCATCCCAGAGTACTTAAGGAGGCGGCCTTGGAAATAGTGGATGCATTGACAGTCATTTTCCAACATTCCATTGACTCTGGATCAGTTCCTATGGAGTGGAGGGTAGCCAATGTAACCCCACTTTTTAAAAAAGGAGGGAGAGAGATAACAGGGAATTATAGACCGGTCAGCCTGACATCGGTAGTGGGTAAAATGATGGAATCAATTATTAAGGATGTCATAGCAGCGCATTTGGAAAGAGGTGACTCTGATAGGTCCAAGTCAGCATGGATTTGTGAAAGGGAAATCATGCTTGACATATCTTCTGGAATTTTTTGAGGATGTTTCCAGTAGAGTGGACAAGGGAGAACCAGTTGATGTGGTATATTTGGACTTTCAGAAGGCTTTCGACAAGGTCCCACACAAGAGATTAATGTGCAAAGTTAAAGCACATGGGATTGGGGGTAGTGTGCTGACATGGATTGAGAACTGGTTGTCAGACAGGAAGCAAAGAGTAGGAGTAAATGGGGACTTTTCAGAATGGCAGGCAGTGACTAGTGGGGTACCGCAAGGTTCTGTGCTGGGGCCCCAGCTGTTTACATTGTACATTAATGATTTAGACGAGGGGATTAAATGTAGTATCTCCAAATTTGCGGATGACACTAAGTTGGGTGGCAGTGTGAGCTGCGAGGAGGATGCTATGAGGCTGCAGAGCGACTTGGATAAGTTAGGTGAGTGGGAAAATGCAAGGCAGATGAAGTATAATGTGGATAAATGTGAGGTTATCCACTTTGGTGGTAAAAACAGAGAGACAGACTATTATCTGAATGGTGACAGATTAGGAAAAGGGCAGGTGCAAAGAGACCTGGGTGTCATGGTACATTAGTCATTGAAGGTTGGCATGCAGGTACAGCAGGCGGTTAAGAAAGCAAATGGCATGTTGGCCTTCATAGCGAGGGGATTTGAGTACAGAGGCAGGGAGGTGTTGCTACAGTTGTACAGGGCCTTGGTGAGGCCACACCTGGAGTATTGTGTACAGTTTTGGTCTTCTAACCTGAGGAAGGACATTCTTGCTATTGAGGGAGTGCAGCGAAGGTTCACCAGACTGATTCCCGGGATGGCGGGACTGACCTATCAAGAAAGACTGGATCAACTGGGCTTGTATTCACTGGAGTTCAGAAGATTGAGAGGGGACCTCATAGAAACGTTTAAAATTCTGACGGGGTTAGACAGGTTAGATGCAGGAAGAATGTTCCCAATGTTGGGGAAGTCCAGAACCAGGGGACACAGTCTAAGGATAAGGGGTAAGCCATTTAGGACTGAGATGAGGAGGGATTTCTTCACCCAGAGAGTGGTGAACCTGTGGAATTCTCTACCACAGAAAGTTGTTGAGGCCAATTCACTAAATATATTCAAAAAGGAGTTAGATGAAGTCCTTACTACTAGGGGGATCAAGGGGTATGGTGAGAAAGCAGGAATGGGGTACTGAAGTTGCATGTTCAGCCATGAACTCATTGAATGGCGGTGCAGGCTAGAAGGGCCGAATGGCCTACTCCTGCACCTATTTTCTATGTTTCTATGTTTCTTTGTTTCTATTGGATGGCCATGGAAAGTAGGAGAAGAGTCATGTGGGGATGAGATTATGTGAATCGAGCAGCAATGAGACATGTCTGCACCTCCCTTGCAGGGTTGCGATGGCGATGACGCCTCCTGGCTGGGTGGCGACGGGGATCCTCCTCTTCCTCCTCCTCCTCCTCTTCCTCTTCCTCCTCTTTCTCCTGTGCCTCCTCCTCCTCAGGTGGTACTGCTGGGTCGACCTCCAGCGGCTGGCCCCTCATGAGGGCCAGGTTGTGCAGCATGCAGCAGACCATCACGAATAGGAGAGTACTGCAAGACGCCACCAGATCGGTCCAGGCAACGGAACCTCTGCTTGAGGATCCTGATGCAGTGCTCCATGATGCACCTGGTGCCAGAATGAGCATCATTGTAGGCATGCTCGGCCGTTGACCTGGGGTCCCATAGTGGAGACAGCAGCCAAATGGACAGGGGATATCCTTTGCCCCAAAGCAACCATCCACAATCCTGATTTGGCCCAGTGAAGAGGGCGGGCCCACTGGTCTGGCGCAGAATGAAGGAATCATGGCTGCTGCCTTGATCCTACACTGGCGGTCGCATACCAGCTGCACATGGAGGGAGTGGAATCCCTTCCTATTAATGAAGACTTCGGGATGGTGTTGTGGCACCCTCAGGCCAACATGTGTGCAATTGATGGCACCCTGCACCCTGGGGAACCCTGCAATGCAGAAAATCCGGCCTGCCGCTCAACCTGCTTCTCCCTGGTCATCGGGAATGAGATATAGTCCACTCTTCTCCTATACAGAGTATCGGTGGCCTGGCAGATGGAGCGATGGCATAAAAGTTCAGAGCTATGGTGATCTTGGTCTCAGAGCGGTCCTGTGCCTTGTGTGAGGCTGCAGATTTTGGCGCAGGACATTGCAGAGCTCCCTCAGTACATCCGTTCTAAATCTGAGTCTTCGCAAGCATTGCTCATCACTGAGCTCCAAGAACAAGAACTAATGTCAGTTGACCCTTTGATGGTAGGGCCTCCTTCCCACAGGTCTGTGCTGGCCACCTCAAATGGCAGCTGGCTGATCGCCTTCTCCCTGTTCCTCCTCATCTTCCGGAGACTCTGTAGGCTGCTACTGGCAAAGCTCCTGGCCCAGTAGGTGGTGTGGGGCTTAGCATACCTGACCCTCCTCCTCACGCCATCTTCCTCCTGGCCAGCCTCTCTACGTGGAGGTCTGCGGCCATCTGCAGGCCCTTCTCCATGTTGGGCAGCCATGGCTGCTGCCTCCCTTGCCCGCTGCCTCTGTACCCGTTGATGATGGCGCCATCTTTTCCTGCATGCCGCCCTGCGTCTCATAAGGTGGACAAGGTGTTCCCCTGCCAACACTGAGCCCATTCTGTGTGAAGACTGGACCCTGACAAGCAGGATTCTGTGGAGCAGAGAATGAGGCCTACAGGCCTCCACTAATCACTGAAATTTAAAATGTCTTCAGAACTCTCCAAAACTTATGAACAGTACTCTGAAGGTTTACCAAATGCACAGAAAGCAACAGAATAAGTTATGACCAAAAAAATCCGATTGCGGAAATCCTCCGTTCTCTTCCTCCAGTGGTGTCGAGTAGCACGGCAAAGTGCTCCGATCCAAAAAACACTTTCCCACATTATACTCCATCTGCCAAGTGTTTGCCTACTCACTTAGCCTGTCTATATCCCTTTACAGATTCTTTGTATCCTCCTCACAACTTGCTTTTCCACCTATCTTTGTAACATCAGCAAACTTGGCTACAGTACACTCAGTTCCTTCATCCAAGTCATTAATATAAATTGTGAATAGTTGAGGCCCCAGCACCGATCCCTGTGGCACCCCACTAGTTACCGTTTGCCAACCGGAAAATGACCCATTTATCCCGACTCTGTTCTCTGTTAGTTAGCCAATCCTCTAACCATGCTAATATATTATCCCAACCCCATGAGTTCTTAACTTGTGCAGTAATCTTTTATGTGGCACATTATCTGTAATATAGTTCCATCCAGTGGATTACTGCTCCACCTAGTGGACTACTGTGGTAATGCAGTCTTTGCTGTTTACAACAAGAATAAAGGAATGGAGCCATCTTGTAAAGTCTGAGTGTGTTGTGATGTCGTAAGGAAGATATCACCTTATCGAATGCCTTCTGGAAATCCAAATACACCACATCCACTGTTTCCCGCTTATTCACCCTGCTCGTTACATCCTCAAAGAACACCAGCAAATTTGTCAAACATGAATTCCCTTTCATAAAAACATGCTGACTCTGCTTGACTGTATTATGCTTTTCCAAATGTCCTGTTACAGCTTCCTTAATAATGGACTACAGCATTTTCTCAACGATAGATGTTAGGCTAACTGGTCTATAGTTTCCTGCTTTCTGTTTCCCTCCTTTTTTAAATAGGGGCGTTACATTTGCGGTTTTCCAATCCGCTGGGAACTCTTATCTCCTTTAACCAATTAAGGATAGCAAAAGAAACAGAGTTTTCCTGGTGTCCTGGCCAACATTCCATTTCAACCAAAACCAATAAAGAAAAATGCCATTCATCTCATTCCGGTTTGTGGAACCTTGCAAATACCTACTGCATTTAACGACATAACAAGTAACCGCACGGTGCAATTCAAGAAATATAGAAAATAAAAATAAAAATATAATGGACAATCTATATGAAACCGTAGTAAGACCACAGTTGCAGTATTTTGTGTAGTTTTGGGCTCCTACTATAGGAACAATGTTGACACAATAGAGATAGTACGGTGCTGATTCACTGAGATGCTACCTAGTGGCAATACAAATAAGAAGGACTTGAAAAGTTGGAACTGTTTTTGTTAGAATAGAGGAGATTATAGGGTGATTTGATAAAGGTGGTCTTCCTTCTTCTTTTATATGGTAGTAGCAAGGCAAATCAAATGTCAATATCCAAGTCAATATTGACAGGCCAAAGCTTCCGGTGTAACAGCGCGGATAACTTGAAGGCTGCCTGCAAATTTCCTCTGAGGGCAGTGCTCAATGATGTGCTTCAGGATCTGATTAGGAGCACCATGGACATGATTTTTGCAGCGCGACAGCTACAGGAAAAATGCAGGGAACAGTGCCAGCCCTTATGCATGGCCTTCTTCGACCTTACAAAGGCCTTTGACACTGTCAACTGCGAGGGTCTATGGAGCGTCCGCCGCTTCGGATATCTCCAAAAGTACAACACCACCCTCCGCCTGCTCCATGATGACATACAGGCCATGATCCTTACCAACAAATCCATTACAGACCCAAACCACGTCCGGACCGGGGTCAAGCAGGGCTGCGTCATCACTCCAACCCTCTTCTCAATCTTCCTCGCTGCCATGCTCCACCTCACAGTCGACAAGCTCCCCGCTGGAGTGGATCCAAACTACAGAACCAGTGGGAACCTGTTCAACCTTCGCCGTCTCCAGGCCAGATCCAAGACCACCCCAACCTCTGTCGTCGAGCTACAGTACACGGACGGCGCCTGCGTCTGCGCACATACAGGGGCTGAACTCCAGGACATAGTCGACGTATTTACTGAGGCATACGAAAGCATGGGCCTTACGTTAAACATCAGTAAGACAAAGGTCCTCCACCAGCCTGTCCTCACCGCACAGCACTGCCCCCAGCCATCAAGATCCACGGCGCAGCCCTGGACAACATGAACCACTTCCCTGATCTCGGGAGCCTCCTATCAATAAGAGCAGGCATTGATGACGAGATCCAACACTGCCTCCAGTGCACCAGTGCAGTCTTTAGCTACCTGAGGAAAAGAGTGTTTGAAGACCAGGCCCTCAAAACTGTTAGCAAGCTCATGGTCTATAGGGTTGTAGTAATACCCATCCTCCTGTATGGCTCAGAAACATAGACCATATACAGTAGACACCTCAAGTCACTGGAGAAATATCACCAACGATGTCTCCGCAAGATCCTACAAATCCCCTGGGAGGACAGACGCACCAACATTAGCATTCTTGACCAGGCCAACATCCCCAGCATTGAAGCACTGACCACACTTGATCAGCTCCGCTGGGCAGGCCACATAGTTCGTATGCCAGACACGAGACTCCCAAAGCAAGCGCTCTACTCGGAACTCCTTCACAGCAAACGAGGTGGACAGCGGAAACGTTACAAGGACACCCTCAAAGCCTCCCTGATGAAGTACAACAACATCCCACTGACACCTGGGAGTTCCTGGCCAAAGACCGCCCTAACTGGAGGAAGTGCATCCGGAAGGGCATTGAGCTCCTTGAATCTCGTTGCTGAGAGCATGCAGAAATCAAGCGCAGGCAGCGGAAAGAGTGTGCGGCAAACCAGTCCCACCCACTCCTTCCCTCAACGTCTATTTGTCCCACCTGTGACAGAGACAGTGGTTCTCTTATTGGACTTTACAGCCACCCAAGAACTCATGTTAAGAGTGGAAGCAAGTCTTCCTCGATTCCGAGGGACTGCCTATGATGAGGAGCAACACAGTCGCATGATGGGGATATTTAATCTTCCACCCATGGATAAAGTGGCAGCATCTAGCATGACCATTTCTGAGGCGGTTGATGGTTGTCCACTGTTTGCAAGGAAGGTTTGATCCTTCAGGTTGTACTGTGGGGTGCTCTATAAGGAATCCATTCCATATGTTGCAGCCCTTCTAAGCAGTTCATAATCGGTCATCAAAGCTGAGGGGAAATCGCTGAAGGGCTTCGGCGACGGTCCAAAATGACCTTCTAGATTTGAGACGGATTGATGGTAGTTTGTTCAATTCAGCCTTGATTGGCATGTCTTTGCTGGTGTAGTGGTTGTATTCGCTGGAGACTGCATATTTGCAGTGTAGGTTTGGTGGTGCGATGTTTGCAAGCACGGGCAGCCAAGGTGTTGCTATTGATAAAAGCGACCGGTGATAATTCTCATAAAGGTGGTTAAAATTATGAAAGCTTGGGAGTGAGTACATGCAAATAGATTGTTTTCAGGTCTTAGCATTCGTCCTCCTTTAGCTTAACCAACCTCTCTAATGCTTTCCTTTTATTTAACATCATGGCACAGAATTTGCTGGAGCAAGGTATCTCACAGCTTTTTGCCGCAAATTGCTGGAGGTGTGAATTGATAATGGCATGGCAAGCACAATGGGGCATCTGGGGCCTTGGTGAATGCCGGGACAAATAGTCTATCTCCATTAGCCAATTAAGGATAGCAAAAGAAACAGCGGCAATGATGGATGTGGAAATAAGGTGAATTGGAGTCAAATTAGATACAGAAAGAGAAATGAGAGAAAGAAAAATTGGATTAAGAGAGAGAGAAAAAAAAAGAAACAGAAAGGAAAAGTTTAAAAATGTAAAATACTCAAAGTGAATGGGCAAAAATTTCGCAGATGTTGGAAAGTGTGAGATTATGCACTTTGGCAGAAAAAAAATCGAAGAGCAAGTTATTATTTCAATGGAGAAAAATTGCAAAGTGGTGCAGTACAGCGGGACCTGGGGGTCCTGGTGCATGAAACACAAAAGGTTGGTATGCAGGTACAGCAAGTGATCCGGAAGGCAAATGGAATCTTGGCCTTTATTGCAAAAGGGATGGAGTATAAAAGCAGGGAAGTCTTGCTACAGTTATACAGGGGATTGGTGAGGACACACCTGGAATACTTAGTACAGTTTTGGTTTCCATATTTATGAAAGGATATACTTGCTTTGGAGGCAGTTCAGAGAAGGTTCACTCGGTTGATTCCGGAGATGAGGGGGTTGACTTATGAAGAAAGGTTGAGTAGGTTGGGCCTCTACTCATTGGAATTCAGAAGAATGAGAGGTGATCTTATCGAAACATATAAGATTATGAGGGGGCTTGACAAGGTGGATGCAAAGAGGATGAAGAAGACTAGAACTAGGGGGCATAATCTTAGAATAAGGGGCCACCCATTTAAAACTGAGATGAGGAGGAATTTCTTCTCTCAGAGGGTTGTAAATCTGTGGAATTCGCTGCCTCAGAGAGCTGTGGAAGCTGGTACATTGAATAAATTTCAGACAGAGATCAACAGTTTCTTAACCGATAAGGGAATAAGGAGTTATGGGAACGGGCAGGGAAGTGGACCTGAGTCCATGATCGGATTAGCCATGATCATAATAAATGGTGGAGCAGGCTCAACGGGCCGTATAGCCTACTCCTGCTCCTATTTCTTATGTTCTTATGTTGTAAATGTTCCCTTTCTTGTCTTCCAAGGTCGAGCAGCACATCAAGACCATAAATCACCCAATTAACAGTGTCCTTACACCATAAAATAGCAGCTCGAACATTTTGTGGCGAGCTTAATTTGTATTTGTAGCACAATTCCAGCAACTTCTTGACACTCACAGCGAGGTTGATGGCGAGATCCTGTTTTTGCAAGGTTAATTTGCGGAGTGAAGCAAATCGTCCATCAATTTGCGACTCTTCTCCACTCACGGTGCATCTCTTCTTCGCCACAAATTTCTGGGCACATTAAACTCACTGCTCCTTTCCCAGCAAATTTTGGGCCAATATTTCTCATCTCGCTTTTAACCAATTTAGGATTTACCTGCTCGCCAATTTTTTGGAAACACTGGTGTGAATTACTCATGAAGTATTCCTGCCAATTTCCATTTACCCTCTACTAATTCACTATCCTCTCCTCTCAGTGTTCCCGTCTGAAATTTAATCATTTTACTGGTATATTTTCAGAATACTTGTGGCATTAAAGTAATGCTGATCAGAAAGTCTAGGTCATTCTCTCCTGCAGAGTTAAGGTTTGTGTTGAATCTTAATTGATCTCAAATCCCAAAACAAAGAGTGTTGTAAATAGAAATGGAACTACATAGATCTTCAGTTTTCACTTAATTTAGTCAACAGGTGAAAAGTCCTTGGAAATGCAATGACTGGCACTTTTTGTGCTAGAAAAGAAATGTTGCCTCTGTAGAATGTTGAAACTGTTTTTTTTGTATATTGAATGAAAGTATTAGAAACATAGAATCATAGAAATTTACAGCGCAGAAGGAGACCATTTCGGCCCATCGTGTCCGTGCTGTGCAGCAATCAGCCACACGGCCCTCGGTCAGCAGCCCTGAAGGTTACATATTGATAGAGAAGTCAAGCTCTGCAGCTTGGCTGCAGTTTTGAGAAAACACAGATCACATTGCATTAAGTCATCAATCAACTTGACATTTTAGGACCTTTGGTAGCGAGCCAATTAAAGGTTAACAGACTATCAATTGAGCCAATAAGGTCAAAGAAAGCGCATTCTTTTCTGTAAACTGAGCCAGGTATAAGTACAGCCATTTTGGCCATGTGGTCTCAGAAGGACAAAGGCCTGGCTTAAAACCAGAAGCTTGTTGCTGCTGCCAGAATAAAATTACATTAAAACTACAACCGGAGTTTGTATTTCATTGGAAATTAAGAGATCTAACACATATAAACCTATGTACAATAGCGGACAGGTAAAGAGCATCCGGCCCAACCAGTCTGCCTCACACAACTGCGACACCTGATGTATCACAACATTTTACACTCCGCCCCACCCGGAGCCATGTGATCTCCTGGGAGAGGCAAAAAAACAGATAAAAACCCAGGCCAATTGGGGAAAGAAAATCTGGGAAAATTCCTCTCCAACCCATCCAGACGATCGAAACTAGTCCATGAGAGCACTCTGGCCGTATTAGATTCCCTGAAGTACTTATCATCGTATCTGTGCCAGCCAACAAGAGGTTATCCAATCTAGTCGCACTTACCAGCCCGAGGTCCGTAACCCTGCAGGTTATGGCACTTCAAGTGCCCATCCAAGCACCTTTTAAATATGGTGAAGGTTTCTGCCTCTACCACCCTTCCAGGCAGTGCGTTCCAGGCTCCCACAACCCTCTGCTTGAAGAAGCTTCTTCTCAAATCCCCTCTAAACCATCGACCAATCACCTTAAACCCATGCCCCCTTGTAATTGACCCCTCCACCAAGAGAAATAGGCCCTTGCTATCCAGGCCCCTCAAAATTGTATACACCTCAATGAGGTCTCCCCTCAGCCTCCTCTGTTCCAAGGAGAACAAACCCAACCTATCCAATCTGTCCTCATAGCTAAGATTCTATATTCTAGGCAGTATCCTCATAAATCTCCTCTGAAACCTCTCCAGTACAATTGCGTCCTTCCTATAATATGGCGACCAGAACTGCACGTAGTATTCCAGCTGTGGCCTAACCAATGTATTATACAATTTAAGCATAACCTCCCTGCTTTTGTATTCTATGTCTCGACCAATAAAGGCAAGCATTCCGTATGCCTTCTTAACCACCTTATCCACCTGGCCTGCTATTTCAGAGATGTGTGGACAAGTACTCCAAGGTCTCTTTGTTCGTCTACACTTCTAAGTGGCCTACCATTTAATGTGTATACCCTTTCCTTATTAGCCCTCCCCAAGTGCATTACCTCACACTTCTCCGAATTAAATCCCATTTGCCACTGTTCTGCCCACCTGACCAGTACATTGATATCCCCCTGCTCCATGACTTTCTTCTTCATTTTCAACCACACAGCCAATTTTAGTTTCATCTGCAAACTCTTTAATCATACTCCCTATATTCAAATCTAGATCGTTGATGTATACCACAAAAAGCAAGGGACCCAATACTTAGCCCTGCAGAACCCCACTGGAAACATCCTTCCAATCACAAAAACATGCATCAACCATTACCCTTTGCTTCCTACCTCTAAGCCAATTTTGGATCCAGCTTGTTATTTTGCCCTAGATCCCATGGGCTTTTACCTTCATGACCAGTCGGCCATGAGGAACTTATCAAAAGCTTTGCTAAAGTCTATATACACTACATCGTATGCACTACCCCCATCGACCCTCTTGGTTACCTCCTCGAAAAATTAAATCAGGTAGGTCAAACACGATCTTTGCTGACAAATTCATGCTGACTGTCCATGATTAATCCTTGCCTTTCTAAATGTAGATTTCTCTTGTCCTTCAGGATTTTTTCCAATAATTTCCTCACCACTGAGGTTAGGCTGACAGGCCTGTAATTACTTGACCTATCCCTTTCTCCCTTCTTAAACAAGGGTACCACATTAGCAGTCCTCCAGTCCATCGGCACCATGCCTGAATCCAAAGAGGACTGGAAAATGATGGTCAAGGCCTCTGCTATTTCCTCTTTTGCTTCGCTAAACAGCCTGGGATGCATTTCTTCCAGGCCTGGGGACTTATCCACTTTCAAAGCTGCTAACCCTTAATACCTCCTCTCTCACGATGTTTATTTCATCCTGAATTTCACACTCCTCCTCGATAGCATTATCTGCATTGCACCTTTCCTTTGTGAAAACAGACACAAAGTACTCATTAGGAACCATACCCACATCTTCCACCTCCACACACAGGTGACCCTCATGGGTTCTAATAGGCTCTACCCTTTCTTTAGCTATCCTCTTGCTCTTACTAAATTTAGAGAACATCTTTGGCATTTGCCAAGAATTTTTCATGCTCTCTCTTAGCATTCCTAATATCCTTTTTAATTTTGTTATGTATTTAACACTTGGCAGCCTGTATCACACCACCATCAGAGGGCCCACTAGTTGGAAGCACGGTATATAAGCAGGCCCCCCATGCTACCTGCACTCTGGAGTCTAATTAAAGGAGCTAAGGTCACACTTATTCATTGCATACAGTACTCAGCTTCATCCTTTATTATGGGCATAACAATTGGCGACAAAGTAATGAACAACTGCGCGAAAATGCAAAGAACTGTTGATATCCTGGAAAAGTTCTCAGAAGGGGACAATTGGGAGGCCTTCATGGAGAGACTCAACCAATATTTCATGGCCAACAAGCTGGAAGGGGATGACAACGCTGCTAAACAAAGGGTTATCCTCCTTACCGTCTGTGGGGCAACAACCTATGGCCTTGTGAAGAATCTTCTCGCTCCGGTAAAACCAACAACCAAATCCTATGAAGAATTATGTCTGCTGGTCCGGGAGCACCTAAGCGTTTTGATGGCGATGTATCGGTTCTACACGTGTCAATGGTCAGAAGGCCAGGAAGTGGCGAGCTATGTCGCTGAACTAAGGCACCTTGCAGGACATTGCAAATTTGATGGATTCCTTGAACAAATGCTAAGAGACTTTTTTTGCTTGGCATTGGCCATGAGGTAATCCTTCGCAAACTATTGACTGTTGAATCACCGAATCTGAGCAAAGCCATAACGATAGCCCAGGCATTTATGTCCACTAGCGATAACACCAAACAAATTTCGCAGCACAAAAGGATTTCGGCTAGTACCTTGCACAAAGCAACGTTATTTTCGAGTAGGAATACACATGGCAGAACATACACGCCAGCTGCTGCATGACCTCAGATGACACAGAGTCCGCCATCAATCGTTAATGCGTGGCAGTTAACACTTTGCTGGCATTGTGGAGGTGATCATCGGGCCTGTAAGAGAAATTTGGCATTAGGGGTACCAGTGGGACAAGGGTTAAAGTGCTGGTTCCTGCACCGACCCATAAGGAGGTAAAAGGCCTCTCTTCGGCCTTGTACCAAGGCTCCAGAAGTTATCAATTCAATAATATTCCGACAGGATACGATGTGAGAACCAAAACAGACATTGATAAGACCTTGCAAAGAGGCTCGAGGCAGACTCACGGGCACCAAGGAGAATCAACAAATTCTGACCTAATGAAGTCATTCTAGTCACGGCCTAAGGTGGTCACGAGGGTCTTGGCCTGTCAATCCAAAGTAGCACTAATAAGGTAGTCCAATTAGAGAAGTAGCACTGATAAAGTAGTCCAATTAGAGATCTAGGAAGGTCTTACCCGGGAACGGAGGGATTTTTGAAATGTATAAAAGTTGTATGATTGTGCTGTTCGGAGAGCATCTCCATTCACAGGCGGCTGTGATGAGAGGTGTTCCCAGACATTCGTAATAAAAGATCGTTATACTTTGCCATCCGTCTCTGTCTGCTAACTCCGGGGGCTGTTACGCGGATTGGGGCAAGTGTCGACCCTCTATATCAGGGGGCCCGCTCGTGGGAGGAGAAGCCTTCCCATTTTCTCCTTACATTTGGCGTTGCGAGCAGGGTATGGACTTCCCGAACGGAACAATGACTCAGCTGTTGGGGTGAGTATGTTTTCATTTACCACCTTCAAGTTAGAGCTGTGGCATTGTAAAGCGCAAGGGAAGGACATCTGTACAAAGAACCATTACTAGCAGGTCCAGGAGGGACGGAGATGGAGAACAAGGACGATCTAGGGGTGGAAGGGGGTCAAAAGGTGCATCCTAAAATGCGTGCGTGGAGGTCGCACGGCAGTGCGAGGGTACGACGCAAGGGACGATATAGAGGAAGGTCTATTGACCCGAAGCAGTACGAGCGCACGGTGCAGGGATGAGACATATTGACCCAAAGCGTGGCAGTACGAGTGTACGGCGCCAAGGGAAGACATATAGATATTGAGGACATGGAGACGACGTCCCCGCAGTGACGGGATATATTGACCCAAAGCGTGGCAGTACGAGTGTACGGCACCAAGGGAAGGCATATAGATATAAATAACGTCCTGCATACCTAACACGAATTAAAGGGAGTGCCCAAGATAACCCTGAAGAAGATGGGTAACGCGGCTATTAAAAAGGTGAATAAAACCAATCATTAATTGTAACTTGCGTAACTACGTAATGCCATAAAAAAGCTGATAGTGACTATCTTAAGTGACATATGGATCCAAAAATAGAGCCGGCCAAACAATTAATAAGCTTTGTTGAATGAAGAGAGACTTTTGTGAATGTCTGTCGTTGAGTGAGAGTCCTTGTGTAATTTTTTGACTGCGGAAGGAATTTTTCATGTTTCTGAAAGCCTGTTTGGAAAAATAGTGCAGCTGTCTGTTTATTTTAGCTCCACCCACTTTTCCAACAGAGTGAAAGTTTTTTTTAACCCTTTGCAGTGTTGTCCTGTATGTGGGAAGTTTTAAGACATTTTAAGATTGAAACGCAGGTGTGGATTTATTCGGATGATAAGTTACGGAGCTAGGAAATGCACAAAGGAAAGGTTTGTTGAGCAAAAGATAAAAAAAATACATGGTCCCGGTGGTTTTTAAAAAAAAAAGAATTTATTTGACACGCTCACTTAATTGTCGACAGAAAACACGCAATCATTGATTACATTGGGTTGAAAGACATAAATTTAGTCTAGGAATGAGATAAAGAATGCCTTTTAAAAAAAAAGCCTGTGAGGGTCTCTCGAGGCTGCGGGTTGGGGAAGTACGCTCCCATTTTCCTTTGTGTGAAACCTTGATGCGAAAGCTTCTAGCTCAGTAAAAAGAGTTTTAAATAGAAGATTGGCATTACAAAATTTGAATTGGGATTTTGAGATATTAAGAGAAGGTACAACAAAATACTGAGATGGATTCAAACTAAAAAAAATATTAAATTAAATTTGATCTCTTTAAAAAAAAAGGGAAATAAAACTAAAAGGTTTGGAAACAATCTAGAAATACCTTCAGGGATCAGGTCAAACTCCTGGGCGAGTGGTGAGCTATCTGCGAAGGTGTAAAAGGGACTTTTGAAAAAATGTTAAAACGGCAAGCTTTAGCAGTTTAGAAAATTGGACATTGTAACGACCTTGAAACTGGAATTTGAGATAACGAAAAGCAGCCCTCAAAGCCTACGTGCTAGACTCCGTTCTAGTTATGGAGAAAAGAAAAAAGATAAAGACGCAACTTTGAAAGAAAACAAATTGAACGAATTTGAAAGAAAAAGTGTCTTCGATTGTCTGATGATTTTAAATTAACAAATTTACGGAGACACGAGCCTTCCGTGTAAAATACAACCTAATTTGAAGAAAGGAGATCTGAAAAAAAAAGACGTAACGTACTAAATAGGTGCTGAAAAAAAAGGGGTGTTTGCGATGGAAAAAGACATAACTTACTAAATACTAGTTGATATCGGCTGTGAGAAAGATATTGGTTTAATTGAAAAAAAAGAATTTGAAGAGGTAAAAGACACTCTTCATTGATAATAATTTTAAATTACGAGAAAGTTTCACTGCAGCTTGAAAGATTTCCAAAATGGATGTTGTTTATCATGAAAAGTCCCGAATAGTCTAAACGAGCAGGAGGGTTTTGAAAATAACGAGGAGAAAAGATCTAAGCTATGCGAACTCAGCACAGAAAGAAAAAACTGGGAATTAGAGAATCTTACTGAATTTTAAAATTATTATAGAAAATGGAACTGGCACGGAAGTTTAGATTTTGTGCTGAGAGAGAAATAAAACACATCTTAGATTAGATCTTTTCTCCTCGTTATTTTCAAAACCCTCCTGCTTGTTTAGACTGTTCGGGACTTTTCTTGATAAACAACGTCCATTTTCAAAATCTTTCAAACTGCAGTGAAACTTTCTCGTAATTTAAAATCATTATCAATGGAGAGTGTCTTTTGCCTCTTCAAATTCTTTTTTTTCAATTAAACCAATATCTTTCTCACAGCCGATATCAACTAGTATTTAGTAAGTTATGTCTTTTTCCATCGCAAACACCCCTTTTTTTTCAGCACCAATTTAGTACGATTTGCCCAGTGAACGGGATCGAAAAAAAATGACATGTTGGAATGTATACAGCTTGTGTGAAAATTGGATTTCAGTAAACAAAATAGCTAATAAAAATGTGTGGTCTCGTTTTAAATCAATTTTTTTTTTAAATCTTTGGCAAGTACTTGAATTTGAAGTTAAAAAACATTGGAATTTAATCTAAAATGCCGTCTTTCCTGATGAGAAGACTTTTATTATGACGGCTTTACTAATAATTTCTGCTGTTTTAACGGATTCCTAATTTCTAAGCAAGTTTTGAAGGCACAAAGACTTTAAAAAAATGATTACGCGAAGTCACGTAATGACATCAGGCTTTCTTACAAACCTGTAAAGGAGTTAACCCTTTCCATTGACAGCTGTTTAATACTGGACATTATTAATTTGGATTTCTTAATAGAATAAAAAAAGACTCACATGACAGATAGAGGAAATGGTGGGATAGTTAGAATAAAAATAAAACAGAACTACCCTATGTAATAATACTCGCCTGATACAAATAGAAGAAAGATACTCAAACAAAACAAATTCAAGAGTTAAAAGCTGAGATAAATAAGCTGGAAGAGATTTTTTTTTAAACGGGACCAGACGGATAGTGTCGTGCGCAACCATAGCACCATCACCTATGGCAATAGAGCCAATGTACCCCATGGTGGGTAGGTGTAGTCCACAAACCCAACCTAACCCTTACCTCCGATTTCACAGAGTGACCTCGACATGCATGGATAAAAGATGAGTAGACCAGAACCTAACACCTGGTGACGACCAGGCTATCTCTTTAAAATTTGCAGATAAATCACTCACCGAGATGGGACCGCAGTGGCTACTTCGACTCTGGAGACTCATGATACTGGGAACCTTAAGGCCCACGCAAGCACTGGATAATGCAGACGGACTACGAGAGATATAGCACACGCAGAAAATATACAACTACATGAGATGGGGCTTTGTTTAATTTAACTGACGAAATATGCATCCCAGCAGCCAAGGACTGGAGCAAGGACAGAACTTATTTTAACGCATGGCTATGTATAGTGTATTAAGTAAGGTTGTAATGCAGCAGGCTGCCGATGCCATGGGCGCCAGTAGATTCTGAGGACAGGAGCAAGTTCATAGGACCAAAAGGGGAAGGGCGCAGAAATCCAACTGGATGGAGTGTGGAGGAAAGAGAAACAGAAGGGTGGGAACAGAACGGAGCAAAAAGGGGGGTGGGACCCCAGGATGTTTAGGAAAACTGGCCAGTGGGATAAAATGAAGACCAAGGGAGGTCTCTGGAATATAAGGTGTATGCGGTAACAACACGGAGAAGCCGGTATTGATCATGTGCTGCGCAAACAAGAAGGAATACAACCCAAAAAAAGGGAGGGACGGATGGAGTGTGGAGAAAAGATGACAATGTAGTGGACCCAAAATAAAGGTCTGGCTGGGACACCAAACACGCCCAAAGGAAGTCCTACCACTGCCCCGACAACCACTCTGGAGACAAAAACTCTTCCCAGCACAACCACGCAAGTCCCCCCATAAGCCCGTCCATAAAGACTGGAGCCAAAGGGGGCCTAGTAATGAAAGAATCTAAAGAAAGGATATAATTTAGGGTGTGTCAGTGACTACTCAATCTTCCTAGCTTCTGTAGGAATGAAACTATAAGTCTATACCAGAATCTGACACAACGGATGCATGCTGAGTATCACTCCTCTCGAACAAGATTCCGAAACAATCGCTGCTCCACAAGGGAATGGAGATTTGGTGCGTGAGCATAGGAGCAGTCAACCCGACGATTAAGACCAGTGGAGGAGTCACCCCCTGTGTCATCACCAACCCTAACTTCTGTTTCAGGCCCATGGGAAAAATAGACATAAATGGATACCACATACATCCCGAGACAACGGAAATCATCCACGGAACGGTCACGGATACCCTCCGAGAGGGGTACAAGGAGGCGATATGGGAACCGCAAGGCACTGGAATTAAATGAGGAACAATTACGTTTGGTGCAGGAAATCCAGAATCAAAGACGACAGTCTTTCCAGCTGATGGAAGAAGTAGACAACCTACAGAGAGACACTAACGCGATGCTGGCTGATCAGCTCTGGTACTCAAAGCTGTGGGAGATTGGACTTAATATTCAAATTCACCCATGGATAAGAATTATATCACATGTACTTGTAGTAATACAGGGCCTGGTTCTGATGGTCATGATGGGATTAACATGTGCACGAATTAACCAGGCCAAACGACACGGTAGAGCATGCGGTATGATTAAGGCCATACGGGATGAAAATTTAAGCAGTCCTACAGGAAGGACTTACCTTATATGACTCTGTGGGAAAGGTCTCAGGAGGTCCCGAAGCTTGGGAGATGGCCACCCAGGTGAACGGACCTATCTGGAACTTGCCTACAGGGAGATAGTTATCGGGAAATATGGCCAGCTTGGCATATAGCCAAGGGCCAAAAGGGGGGAATTGTAAGAGAAATTTGGCATTAGGGGTACCAGCGGGACAAGGGTTAAAGTGCTGGTTCCTGCACCGACCCATAAGGAGGTAAAAGGCCTCTCTTCGGCCTTGTACCAAGGCTCCAGAAGTTATCAATTCAATAATATTCCGACAGGATACGTGTGGAGAACCTAAACAGACATTGATAAGACCTTGCGAAGAGGCTCGAGGCAGACTCACAGGCACCAAGGAGAATCAACAAATTCTGACCAAATGAAGTCATTCTCATCACGGCCTAAGGTGGTCACAAGGGTCTTGGCCTGTCAATCCAAAATAGCACAATAAGGTAGTCCAATTAGAAAAGTAGCACTGATAAGGTAGTCCAATTAGAGATCTAGGGAGGTCTTGCCCGAGAACGGAGGGGTTTTTGAAATGTATAAAAGTTGTATGATTGTGCTGTTCGGAGAGCATCTCCATTCACAGGCGGCTGTGATGAGAGGTGTTCCCGGACGTTCGTAATAAAAGATCGTTATACTTTGCCATCCGTCTCTGTCTGCTAACTCCGGGGGCTGTTACGTGGGTTGGGGCGAGCGTCGACCCTCTATATCAGGGGGCCCGCTCGTGGGAGGAGAAGCCTTCCCATTTTCCCCATACAGGGCCCATCAATGCCGCTTCAATCACTATGCGTGTAACAGCTGCAGAACAATGGGACACCTCCAGCAAATGTGCAGGCGAGCTGCAAACCCTGCAAACCACCACATTGCAGAGGAAGATCGATCCATGGTGGATCAGGCTGAACTAGAAATTTGAACTGAGGAGGCAGAAGTGTACGGGGTACACACCTTTACCACAAAATATCCACCGATTATGTTAAAAGTTGAACTGAACGGAATTCCTGTATCCATGGAACTGGACACAGGTGCGAGTCAGTCCATAATGAGCAAAAAGGCCTTCGACAGGCTATGGTGCAACAAGGCACACAGACCCAAGCTCAGCCCCATTCACACCAAGCTGAGAACTTACACCAAAGAACTGATCCCAGTAATTGGCAGTGCAGAAGTCAAAATCACCTATGATGGAGCAGTGCATGAACTCCCACTGTGGATTGTGCCAGGGGATGGCCCCACACTGTTCGGCAGAAGCTAATTGGGAAAAATCCGCTGGTACTGGGACGACATCCGAGCGCTTTCGTCCGTCAACAACGCCTCATGTACCCAGGTTCTGAGCAGATTTCCATCGTTGTTTGAACCAGGCATTGGAAGATTCTCGGGGGTGAAAGTGCAGATCCATTTGGCTCCAGGTACATGACTCATCCACCACAAGGCATGGGCAGTACCGTATATGATGCGAGAGAAAGTGAAAATTGAGCTGGACAGGTTGCAGCGAGAAGGCATCATTATGCCAGTGGAATTCAACAAGTGGGCCAGTCTGATTATTCCGGTACTCAAAGGTGACGGCATGGTCAAAATTTGTGGGGACTATAAAGTAACGATTAACGGTTTTTCACTACAGGACCAGTACCCGCTACCCAAGACAGACAACCTATTTGCAACCCTGGCTGGAGGAAAGACGTTCACAAAATTGGACCTGACCTCAGCCTACATGACGCAGGAGCTGGAGGAATCTTCGAAAGGCCTCACCTGCATCAACATGCACGAAGGTCTGTTTGTCTATAACAGATGCCCGTTTGGGATTCGTTCGGCCGCGGCAATTTTCCAACGGAACATGGAGAGCCTGCTAAAGTCAGTTCCATGCACCATGGTTTTCCAGGACAACATACTGGTCACAGGTCGGGAAACCAAATCGAACACTTGAAGAATCTGGAAGAGATTCTAAGTCGGTTGGATCGCGTGGGACTCAGGTTGAAACACTCGAAGTGTGTTTTCCTGGCACCAGACGTCGAGTTCTTAGGGAGAAGAATCGTGGCAGACGGCATCAGACCCACCGACACCAAGACGGAGGCCATCAAGAACGCGCTGAGACCACAGAACGTAACAGAGCTGCGATCGTTCCTGGGACTCCTCAACTATTTAGGTAATTTCCTACCCGGGTTAAGCACCTTGCTAGAACCCCTACATGTGCTACTGCGCAAGGGAGACAACTGGATATGGGGGAATTCACAAGAGGCTGCTTTTGAGAAAGCCAGAAATCTGTGATGTTCAAACAAACTGCTTATTCTGTGTAATCCATGTAAACGATTAGTGCGAGCTTGCAATGCATCGTCATACGGGGTCGAGTATGTGTTACAACAGGCTAACGAATCGGGGATTTTGCAACCAGTCGCCTATGCTACCAGGAGTCTGTCCAAGGCTGAAAGGGCCTACAGCATGATTGAAAAAGAAGCTCTGGCATGCGTTTACGGGGTGAGAAAAATGCACCGGTATTTGTTTGGTCTCAAGTTTGAGCTAGAAACTGACCATAAACCGCTCATATCATTATTTTCAGAGAGCAAAGGGATTAACACCAATGCCTCTGCCCGCATCCAAAGATGGGCGCTCACGCTGTCGGCATACAACTATGTAATCTGCCACAGACCGGGCACAGAGAACTGCGCTGATGCTCTCAGTCGACTACCATTGCCCACGACTGGGGTGGAAATAGCACAGTTCATTAACAGCTACGAGCAACCCGAAGAGGACACCACCAACTTCGACCCTCCAACACACACACACACAAGTGGCAACAGACATCACGGTTGACCACGAAGCAGAACTCACCACCCCCAGCAGCACGGCAAGGCCAGCTGCCGAGCAGCCCAGTGAAGAACCAACCAACTCACCCACACCTGCATTTGTACCGAGACGATCGACAAGGGAGTGAAGAGCCCCAGATCGTCTCACCCTGTAAATAAGTGTACTATTGACTTTGCGAGCGAGTGATGTTATGTATTTAACCCTTGGCAGCCTGTATCACACCACCATCAGAGGGCCCACCTGTTGGAGTTCCAAGGGATCCCAGCATCCCTTGGGAGCATGGTATATTATCAGGCCCCCCATGCTGTACCTGCACTCTGGAGTCTAATTAAAGGAACTAAGGTCACGCTTACTCATTGCATACAGTACTCAGCTTCATCCTTTATTATGAGCATAACAAATTTCACCTCTGAACTTTCTATATTCCTCCAGAGATTCTATAGTATTTAGCCTTCAGTATATGACATAAGCTTCCCTTTGTTCCTTTATCCTCCCCTGTAAATCCCTAGACATCAAGGGGGCTCTAGAATTGTTATTCCCACCCTTTTACTTTAAGGGCACATGTTTGGCATAAGCTCTCCGGATCTCCTCCTTGAATGCCTCCCACTGCTCCGACATATTTACCTTCAAGTAGCTGTTTCCAGTCCACTGTGGCCAAATCACTTCTCAACTTAGCAAAGTTAGCTTTTCCCCAATTTGGGACTATTATTCCTTCTTATCCATAACTATCTTGAATCTGACTGAATTATGGTCACTGGCACCCAAATGCTGTCCCAGTGATACCCTTTCCAACTGCCCAACTTCATTCCCCAAAACTAAATCCAGAACTGCCACCTCCTGTGTTGGACTTGTTACTATGGGCCCAAGTTTCGGGCCACGCCTAAAACGGTGCAGCCTGGACCTGGACACCCGTTTTTCACGCCACAAAGTGCGCCTAAAAAAAACTCACCTATTCCCCGGCTCCCTGCAGGTCATCTGGAGCTGGACGCGGCACAGCACGAGCTGTGGGGGACGGAGCCAAGTCCCTGCGCTGAAAACAGTGCCGGGACCTCTGCACATGCGCGCTACAGTGGGCGTGCATGTGCAGTAGCTCCAGGCGCCCAAAACTGTGAGAGGGGCCCGAAGCTCGCAGCCCCTAGCCCTAGCCGAATGGCCTCACCGGGGCTGCGTGCATAAGGCTCACCTCCCACCCGACCGGACCTGACCCGACTTGACTCCCGCTCCCCGGACTGGACTCGACCCCCGCTCTCCCCCACCCGGGCGACCCGACCTGCACTCCCCCCCGCCCACCCCACCGGCGACCCGACCTCCGCTCCCCGCCACCGGCGACCCGACCTCCGCTCCCCGCCGCCGGGCGACCCGACCTCCGCGACCGCCCCCCCCGGAAAACCGGCCTCTGCTTTGCCCCCCCCACCACCGACCCGACCTCCACTCCCCCCCCGACCCGACCTCCGCTCCCCCCCGCCCCCAGGCAACCCGACATCCACTCCCCCCACCCCCCGACCTCTGCGACTCCACCCCCCGGCCTCCGCGACTCTCCCCCCCCGACCTCCGCGACTCTCCCCCCCGAGACTCCCCCATCCCCCTCGAGACTCCCCCATCCCCCTTGAGACTCTCCCCCCCTGAGACTCTCCCACCCCCCCGAGACTCTCCCCCTTCCCCTCCGAGACTCTCCCCCTCCCCCGACCTCCGCGACTCACACCCCCCCCACCCCTGCCGCAACCCACGACCCGATGCCACCTACCTGTAAATCGAGCCCGAAGTCTCGGGCCCGGCCGTTCAGCCTCCTTCTCTCCCTCCCTCCCCTTCCCCCCCTTCCCCTCTCCTCCCTTCCTCCCCCTCTCCTCCCTTCCTCCCTCTCTCCCTCTCTCCCCTCCCTCTCTCCCCTCCCTCTCTCCCTCTCTCCCCTCCCTCTCTCCCTCTCTCCTCTCCTCCCTCCCTCCCTTCTCCTCTTCTCACTCCCCCTCTCCTCTCCTCCCTTCCTCCTCCTCTCCTCTCCTCCCTCTCCTCCTCCTCTCCTCTCCTCTCCTCCCTCCTCCTCTCCTCTCCCTCTCCCCCCCCGTCCCCCCCCACCCTCCTTCTCCCCCTTCCCCACCCCCCCTCGCTGTCAGAAACACAGACACTGACAGACAGAGGGTGAGAGACACACACAGACAGACAGAGAGATAGAGACACACTGGGGGGGGCCGTCCCAGCACGCTGTTGGAGGACTCCTGCTGCTGCAGTCGGTAAGTAGAAAATGTTTTATTTATAGATTTTTTTTAAATTTTTATTTTTTATTAATTTTTTTTGATTGACTTATTGGTTGATTTATTGATGTATTTATCATTTATTATTGATGATGGCTCTTTATTTGTAAAACTGAAGTGTTTAATGTTTGTAAACTTCCCTTTAAACCCGCCCCTCATTCCCTACGCCTGATTTGTAACCTACGCCTGATTTTCTAAGTGTAGACAACGGTTTTCTGAGCGTACAAAAATCTACACTTACTTCATTCTAAGTTAGTTTGGAGTATGTTTTCACTGCCTAAACTTTCAAAACGGGCGTAAGTGGCCGGACACGCCCCCTTTTGAAAAAAAAATCTGTTTCAAACTGAAACTGTTCTAACTGACGAGAACTGGAGCAAACTAAATGCCGAGAATTGCAATTTCTAAGATGCTCCATTCTAAACCAGTTGCTCCAAAAAAAACAGGAGCAACTCAGGCCGAAACTTGGCCCATACTGACTAAAAAAATTCTCTTGAATGGATGTTAGGAATTCCACACCCTCTATACCTTTCACACTACATTTGTCCCAATCAATATTAGGATAGTTGAAATCCCCTCCTATTACTACCCTATGGTTTTTGGACTTCACAGACATTTGCCTACATATTTGCTCCTCTATCTCCTTCCCAATTTTTGGGGGTCTATAATACACGCCCAGCAGTGTACTCGCCCCTTTTTTATTTTTCAGTTCGACCCATATGGCCTCATTAAATGATCCTCTAACATATCATTCCTTCTCACAGCTATAATAGTTTCTTTACTCAGTACCGCAAACCTCTCCCCCACCGCCCGCTCCCCACTTTTTACCCTCTTCTCTGTCTTGTCTAAAAATCCTGCAACCAGGAATATTGAGCTGCCAAACCAGCCCCTCTTTCAGCCATGTCTCTGTAATGACTATAATGTCATACTCCCAAGTGTCTACCTGTGTTCTCAGCTCATTCGTCTTATTCGCTATACTCCTTGCATTGAAGTATATACCATTTAGCATAGGAAGACCTCCTTTATTACTACTTACTAACACTTGTTTCCTCTGTCTTACAGATTCACTTTCTACATTCTTGCTTTTCAATTTCAGCTTTATTTCCTTCCCTATTGAATTTGTTCTCAGGTTCCCATCCCCCTGCCAAGCTAGTTTAAACTCTCCCCAACAGCACTATCAAAATAGCACATTGTAACCTGGAGATTACTACCTTTGAGGTCCTATCTTTTAATTTTTTCTCCTAGCTCCCTAAATTCTGCCTGCAGGACCTCATCCCTATGTCATTGGTCCCGATATGGACCATGACCTTTGGCTGTTCACTCTCTCCCCCAGAATGCCCTGCATCCGCTCTGTGACATCTTTGACACCAGGGAGGCACCATACCATCCTGGAGTCATGTCTACAGCTGTAGAAACGCCTCTCTATTCCCCTAACTATTGAATTCCCTAGTACTAAAGCTCTTTTATTCTTTGTCCCTCGCCTCTGTGCAGCTGAGCCACCCGTGGTGCCTTGGGCTTGGCTCTGGCTGCACTCCCAGCGGAACCATCTTGTGTTCAGAAGAGAATATCCGGTTGGAAAACAAGATGGACTCGGGGGGGACTCCTGCACTACCTGCCTAGTGTTCTTCCTCTGTCTTGTGATCACCCACTCCCTCTCTGCCTGCATGCTTTTAAGCTGCAGGGTGACCACCTCCTGAAACATGCTATCCACGTAGCTCTCAGCCTTGTGAATGCACCACAGTGACTCCAGCCGCTGCTCAAGCTCCGAAACATGGAGCTCGAATAGTTGAAGCTGGAGACACCTCCTGCACACATAGTTGTCTAGGTTGCACGAAGCGTCCAGGACTTGCCACATGCCTCAGGACATGCACTCCACAGGACTGAGCCGCCCTGCTATCCCTCTAATTAGACTTAGCTGTTATAAAAGAGAAAGAGAGATATTTATCAATCAACCACCCAATCACTTATCTGCCCGGTCGAGGGCTGTGAGCGGGCAGAGGTCAGAAACGCAGTTTGGAGCCGGATCCGAAATCAGCGGGGCGCAAGGGAGTAAAGCACTTGGCAGCGGGAGGCCTGGAAGTCGGCGAGAAGCTCTCTCTTTCTCTACACGCTGTGTTCTGCTCTCTCTCTCTGCACGCATTCTTGAAAAGTTGGATTGATGCCAATGTGAAATAATCTGTTGTTGATCTTACAGCGACTGTCAGAGGAACCGTTTGAATTCTCTGTGGGATTATTACCAGACTGAACATATACCTTTGGGATTTCAAGAGGTCTCGATCTAGGAAGGGTTCATGGCCTCCAGTCATTTTGAGAACTGTAAGATATCAGAGTAGCCATTTTCTGGGTTAATGAATTGTGCTGTCTGACCTTGAGTAGCACTGAAACGTTATTTCAAAGCCAGCAGGCTTGCAAAACAACTTTGAATCAAGAAATTAACCCTTTTAAACATGCAATCTCTGTTCAGTTGTTCCATCCCCATGTCTGACAATATGAGCTATTACAGCTCCAAATGGTGTGTTTCTGCTTTACAGGTACTTATGCCTTCAATGAAAGACTGCCTGTATATCATGTACTTGGAAAATCGCTGAGGAACTGGTGCTAGGGAAGGTAAAAACTCTGGTTCCTTATTGGCTACTAGGACTATTTAGAGTTTGTACAGCTAGTTGAGGTAAAGAGAATTTTCAATCAGAATATATGGTTTCATTACAAAGGAGGTCAAAGAAGAATCTTGGAATTCATATAGATTTAGATCCATGGTTAATCATGCTTCATGGTTAATCATGCTTCAAGGATAAAAGGTAAGGGCAACACAATGTCTTTATTTATATATTAAACATGCCAAGATTAGCAGTTATAATTCCAATTCAGGCATGTTTGGGCATTCCTGATGCTTTGTCGTACTGTGACCTCAGATTTATATAATCCTATTATAAAAATGTTTGGAATCCTCTATTGAGACACATAGGTCCCTCAGTTACCTTACTGTATGAACAATGTCTTAAGATGCCATAAATCATTGAAGGTTAAAGTTTCATTTGTAACTGCTGCGAATTGTAAAAATTTGCATTTTGAGCCCATGAGTTTAGGTACATGTTAAGCTATTTTGGCACAGTAATATCACAACTAGTATAGAAAGTATATAAATTGTAAGGGGGTAGAGTATTGTAAGGGGATAAAGATGTTACCAAAATGGAAGTAGACAAACAGATGATCACTAAAGTGGATACTGAAGGTAGTGAATTGATCTGACACGTAGAGTGATCCAGATTAAGGGGCTTATCAGTATTGGGAGGTTGTGAGGAGTCAGGAGTTCCTCCACCTCAGGGTGGGGAGTGTGGTATATCGCCTATTGACAGATTGTATGGGTTTTAGAGTGAAGAAAGTCTAATAAGCAAAGCTTGATGTGTTGAACTTTGGTACAGAATGATAGAAAATGGTATGGAATCAGGTTAAAGGGAATAGCTTTTCTCTTGTGTTTATCTTTAAAAACTGCAGACAAAGCTGGAAATACTGGAGCAAGGTTAAGACTGTGGAACAACACATTCCAACTAAAGCTGAGATGGAGAGATTGTGAAACCACTCATCAGCCAGTTTGATAAGGGTTAACGAATCAATACAGCTTCGTAAATCAGCTGTAAACCAAGCGGTGGTCATAGAAGGTTTTGTAGGAGAGTCGCACACCTCGGAAACTGTATAACTTGTGGGTGAAACCATTGTTCTTTGAAGGGTTCATCGGAACTCTTCCCCTGCATATGCTTGAATAAAGATCGGTTGAACCGAGCTTTCGTCTGAGTGATTCCACGGTCGCTATACGGGCGGGTGTTGATCCCTTATTTCAGGGAATTTACCTTGAAGAAGAGAAGTCTTCTTTTTACCCCACCATAAATTATTCTCCTTCACTTTATCATTTATAAATAACACCAAGAACCGATATAGTTCTTCTTCTAATCTGATTACTCCATCAATATTGTTGGAAGAAATATATTCAGATTCAATCACTAGACACATGTCTAAATTGGCAAGAAAAGGGGCTTCCTCTTCAAAAAAAAGATACAACATCAACCAATAAATTCACCAGGGAAAATAGACTACTCGAAATTGATTCTCATGCATCAGACCACCAGAAAACAAATGCTGACCAATAGATGACAATGCAGCAATGAAAATAATTTAAAACACAGAGCCTTCTTGCAGTTTCTCCAGCCTAAAGTTGTAGACTATTACTAACCACTCCTCATCACCATACAAAAATGACAGAATGATAGAAACATAGAAACATAGAAAATAGGTGCAGAGTAGGCCATTTGGCCCTTCGAGCCTGCACCGCCATTCAATAAGATCATGGCTGATCATTCCTTCAGTACCCCTTTCCTGTTTTCTCTCCATACCCCTTAATTCCCTTAACCGTAAGGGCCATATCTAACTCCCTCTTGAATATATCCAATGAACTGGCATCAACAACTCTCTGCGGCAGGGAATTCCACAGGTCAACAACTCTCTGAATGAAGAAGTTTCTCCTCATCTCAGTCCTAAATGGCCTACCCCTTATCCTAAGACTATGTCCCCTGGTTCTGGACTTCCCAACATCGGGAACATTCTTCCCGCATCTAACCTGTCCAGTCCCGTCAGAATCTTATATGTTTCAATGAGATCCCCTCTCATCCTTCTAAACGCAGTGAATAAAGGCCCAGTTGATCCAGTCTTACCTCATATGACAGCCCAGCCATCCCTGGAATCAGTCTGATGAACCTTCGCTGCACTCCCTCAATAGCAAGAATGTCCTTCCTCAGACTAGGAGACCAAAATTGAACACAATATTCCAGGTGAGGCCTCACTAAGGCCCTGTACAACTGCAGTAAGACCTCCCTGCTCCTATATTCAAATCCCCTAGCTATGAAGGCCAACATACCATTTGCCTTCTTTACCGCCTGCTGTACCTGCATGCCAACTTTTATGATGTTTACGTTGGAGTGATGTTTTGTCCCTCAGTGCCCAAGTCTCATCATGTTTGTAAAGGCACAGAAAAATGAGCTGAAGTCACCAAATATCATGTTTGCTAAATAAATTGAAATGGTTCACAGATAATGCTTTAAATTTCATTCAGAGATCATTTTTACTAGGAACATATTCTACAGAATTATGGAAACCTTATCCCCTCAAAAAACAGATAATTGAAATGTTTCTATATGAGCTATCAAGAGTCAAGACATCATTGTGGGCATTCTTGTCTTCATTATGCCCCATAAACTAGTACACGTGGGGCGTAACAAAATGATAGATTTTGTGGAGGTTCGTAATGCCAGAACTCCCTCCAGGAAAATAAATGAGGAAAGGTTTGTGATATTAAATTTGGGGGTTGAAGATGACATCATTGCAACCTGCATGCTATTTCCTGACATTCACGCGAGTAGAATGTGGATGTCATTCGTACCTACGAGTAATCGTTAGAGGATCAGAAGGACGATTTTATTAAATTATGCATCTGGCGAGGAGCTTTGCCCACCAAGTTGGAAAATTGTGCGTGTAATCCCACTGACTTTACATCCATTATGGATGGAAAAAAATGGTGGCAGTGCCCATGATTTCCCAACAAGCACCACCGGCGAGCAAGGCTCCATACCAGGAGTAAGCATTTGTAAAATTGAAACTTGGCACAGTCAATGCATTGTAAAGCCTCTGCAAACCTCCAGAGATTTGTAGTCTAATGATCTGATATATATTCCAACATGCTATTTGATTTTAATTTGTTTTTAATTCATTCATGGGATGTGGGTGTCACTGGCAAGGCCAGCATTTATTGCCCGTCCCTAATTGCCCTTGAGAAGATGGTGGTGAGCCACCTGCTTGAACCGCTGCTGTCCGTGTGGTGAAGGTACTCCCACAGTGCTATTACGGAGGGAGTTCCAGGATTTTGACCCAGCGACGATGAAAGAACAATTATATATTTCCAAGTCAGGATGGTGTGTGACGTGGAGGTGGTGGTGTTAACATGCATCTGCTGCCCTTATGTTTCTCGGCAGTAGAGCTCGGTGGTTTGGGAGGTGTCGTCAGAGAAGCCTTGGCAAATTGCTGTAGTGCATCTTGTAGATAGAAAGACTTGCATTTATATAGTGCCTTTCATGACGACTGGATGTCTCAAAGCAATTTAATGAAGTACTTTTGGAGTTAGTCACTGTTGTAATGTGGGAAACGCGGCAGCCAATTTGCACACAGCAAGCTCCCACAAACAGCAATGTGATAATGACCAGATAGTCTGTTTTTGTTATGTTGATTGAAGGATAAATATTGGCCAGAACACTGGGGAGAACTCCCCTGCTCTTCTTTGAAATAGTGCCATGGGATCTTTTACATCCATCTGAGAGAGCCTCGGTTTAATGTCTCATCCGAAAGACGACGGCACATCGACAGTGAAGCACTCTCTCAGCACTGCACTGGAGTCTCAACCTAGATTTATGCCCCACAGACACCAGGAGGGTGCTGAGCATCTTGAGTCTCATTGCCGAGAGCATGCAGAAAACAAGCACAGGCAGTGGAAGGAGCGTGCGGCAAACCAGACTCCCCACCCACTCTTTCCTTCAACCACTGTCTGTCCCACCTGTGACAGAGACTGTGGTTCTTGTATTGGACTGTACAGTCACCTGAGAATTCACTTTTAGAATGGAAATGTCTTCCTCGATTTCGAGGGACTGCCTATGATGATGATGTGCTCAAATCTCTGGAGTGGGACTTGAACCTACAACCTTCTGACTCAGAGGTGATTCTGCTACCCACTGAGCCACAGCTGACACTCTGATGGTACATACTGCAGCTGTCATGTATTCAACCAACGTTGTAACCCATGTATAATCTGACCTAAGTTGTACACTGTGAGAACACTGACCACTAGGTGGTGAATTTGTGGGAAACACTCCTAACCTAGACCTTCAGATATAAAAAAGGAAGCTCCACCCACTTCCATCACTTGAGTGCTATGGAATAAAGGACAGGTCACAGACTGACCTTTTCTCAAGCATGGGCCTCGTGTGCATTTATACTGTATAGTAAGGACGTATCAATGGCGACAAGAAACTGGGATTTAAACCACGCGAGCATGGCCACTAGCAGAACAGACGAGAGATACTGTGTTAAGGAATGGTTGGGACAGAGATTCAACATTGTGAAAGCAGCACACAGTTCTCCAGGCAGAAAAGGGCAGTCGGCCATGCCCCAACATGTAGTCGAACCCAGAGGGGGAGTTCGACAGAGACAATGGCAAGCTGAACGGCGATTCACACCATTGCAAGGGACAATGCGGCCAGTAATGCGGCCAGTAATGCGGCCATCAACACCTGTTAATGGCGCACTCAAGGGCATTAACAGGGGCAGTCAGGGATGATCGACTGGCAAGGGACCTTTTGTTTCAAACAGCAGCTCATGCTGGAGGCGTGGAGGCATACACTCAGCCGGAGTTTGCAGAGGTGAGCAAAATACCTGCAGAAATTGCAGAAATGAACGCTGGGGGAAATCGCTGGAAGCTGAAGAGCTGAAGTTCAGCGAGTTCATGTGGAGCACGTATACAGTTCATACACCAGGATGCCACTGATAATGATGAAAGTGCTCCTCAATGGCATTCCAGTATCAATGGAGTTAGACACGGGTGCCAGCCAGTCCCTGATGGGTATCAAACAGTTCAAAAAGTTGTGGGCGTCCAAGGCCAGGAGGCCAAAATTATTGCCGATTGACGCACAGCTACGGACTTACACAAAGCAGATCATTCCGGTGCTAGGTAGCGCCACGGTAGTCGTGATCCACAAAGATTCGGAGAACAGGCTGCCACTCTAGATTGTCCCAGGCGACGGTCCCGCACTACTGGGGAGGAGTTGGCTTGCTGTCATGAACTAGAAATGGGGCGATGTCAATGCAATTTCCTCTGTGGAGCGAGTATCATGCTCACAGATCCTGGACAAATTTGACTCATTATTTCAACCCGGCATTGGCACTTTCATGAGGGCCAAGGTAGTGATTCACATAAACCCGGATGCTAGGCCAGTACACCAGAAGGCCAGAGCGGTGCCGTACGTGATGCGGGAAAAGATAGAAGGCGAATTGGACCGCCTGTTGAGTGAAGGCATCATCTTGCCAGTCGAATTCAGTGACTGGGCGAGCCCGATTGTGCTGGTGCTCAAGGCGGATGGGTCGGTCAGGATATGTGGCGATTACAAGGCCACCATCAATCGGGTGTCACTCCAAGACCAGTAGCCGCTACCGAGAGCGGAGGACCTCTTTGCGACGCTATCCGGTGGCAAACTTTTTTCAAAATTGGACCTGACCTCAGCTTACATGACTCAGGAGCTGGCGCGTGAGTCGAAGAAGCTGACCACCATCACAACACACAAGGGGTTGTTTGAGTACAACAGATGTCCGTTCGGGATTCGCTCGGCCGCCGCGATCTTCCAACGAAATATGGAAAGCCTCCTCAAGTCGATTCCAGGGACGGGGGTTTTTCAGGATGACATCCTCATTACGGATTACGATACTGAAGAACACCTCCACAACCTGGAGGAGGTGCTACGCAGACTGGACCGGGTAGGGCTGCGACTGAAAAAGTCGAAGTGCGTCTTCCTAGCTCCAGAGGTAGAATTCCTGGGGATGAGGGTAGCAGCAGACGAGATCAGCCCTTCTGCGTCCAAGACGGAAGCGATCCAGAGAGCACCCAGACCCCGTAACACTACAGAGCTGCGTTCATTCCTGGGGCTCCTGAACTATTTTGGTAACTTTCTTCACAAATTGAGCACACTGCTAGAGCCGCTACACGTGCTCCTGCGCAAAGGTTGCGAATGGATCTGGGGGGACAGCCAGGAAAGGGCTTTTAATAGAGCACGCAATTTATTATGTTCCAACAATCTGTTAACGCTATATGACCCATGTAAGAAACTTGTGTTAACGTGCGATGCGTCGTCCTATGGTGTCGGGTGTGTGTTGCAGCATGTCAATGCCAAGGGTCAGTTACAGCCGGTAGCTTATGCCTCCAGAAGTCTGTCCCAGGCAGAAAGGGGCTACGGGATGGTAGAAAAGGAGGCGTCGCATGTGTATATGCGGTAAAGAAAATGCACCAGTACCTGTTTGGCAGGAAATTTGGGCTGGAAACAGATCACAAACTCCTAACATCCCTTTTGGCCGACAACAAGGCCATAAATGCAAACGCATCGGTCCGCATACAGAAGTGGGCACTCATGTTAGCCACCTATGACTACATAATGTGGCACAGACCGGGCACCGAAAACTACGCCGATGCACTCAGCAGGCTCCCACTAGCCACCACTGAGGGGGCTACCGAACATGCTGCTGAGATGGTCATGGCTGTTGAAGCTTTCGGAAGCGAAGGCTCACCCGTGACAGCCCGTCAGACTAAAGTCTGGACAAATAGAGACCCAGTATTGTCTCCAGTCAAGAAATGTGTCCTGAATGGGGACTGGGCAGCCACGTACAGGGCATGCCCTGAGAAATTTAAACCATTTCACAGGCGCAAGGATGAACTACCGATTCAGGCCGATTGCCTACTGTGGGGAAACCGCGTAGTCATGCCCCAGATGGGCAGAGAGGTGTTCATCAGAGAACTCCACAATGAGCACCCGGGCATTGTCACAATGAAGGCAATTGCCAGGTCACACGTTTGGTGGCCAGGGATAGATGCAGATCTGGAACATTGTGTTCGCAGGTGCAACACGTATGCCCAGCTGAGCAATGCGCCCAGGGATGCCCCCCTTAGCCCCTGGCCATGGCCCACCAAGCCTTGGTCACGCATCCATGTGGACTACGCAGGTCCTTTCATGGAAAAAATGTTTTTGGTTGTAGTAGATGCCTACTCCAAATGGATCGAGTGTGACATTTTAAATTCAAGCACATCCTCTGCCACGGTAGAAAGTCTACGGGCAATGTTCGCCGCCCACGGTCTACCGGACATCTTGGTCAGCGACAATGGCCCGTGCTTCACAAGCACTGAATTCCAGGACTTCATGGCAGGCAATGGAATTAACCATGTTAGAACGGCACCGTTCAAGCCGGCCTCAAATGGCCAGGCAGAACGAGCAGTGCAGATAATCAAACAGGGGATGCTCAGAATCCAAGGGGGTTCCCTATAATGCCGCTTATTACCCTCCTGTTGGCCTACAGATCCTGACCACACTCGCTCACAGGGGTTCCACCCGCAGAGCTGCTAATGAAAAGGACGCTCAAACCCAGGTTATCCCTTATACACCCCACCATGAAAGAAATTGTCGAGAGCAGGCGCCAGTCACAGTATGACTACCATGACAGGAATGCGAGGGCGCGATGTATTGATGTAAATGACCCTGTTTTTGTCCTCAACTACGCTGCAGGGCCCAAATGGCTCGCAGGCACTGTGGTTGCCAAAGAGGGAAATAGGATTCTGGTAGTTAAACTTACCAATGGACAAATATGCCGCAATGATATGGATCAAACAAAAAGGAGGTTCAGCAACCCCATAGAAGAAGCAGAGGAAGAACACGATGTAGAGTTCACTCCACCACAGGTAACCGAACACCAGAACCAAAGGGAGGAGAGCCCAGTCACTGTGGGCAGTCCGAACAGGCCTGAGGCACCGCAAACAGCAGACACTCAGGCCAGCGCCCAACAACCGGAGCCCCAACTCAGGCGCTCTACAAGGGAGCGTAAACCACCAGAGAGACTTAACCTGTGATCCCAATAAGACTTTGGCGGGGGGAGGTGATGTTATATATTCAACCAGCATTGTAACCCATGTATAATCTGACCTAAGTTGTACACTGTGAGAACACTGACCACTAGGTGGTGAACTTGTGGGAGACACTCCTAACCTAGACCTTCAGATATCAAAGGGGAAGCTCCACCCACTTCCATCACTTGAGTGCTAAGGAATAAAGGACAGGTCACAGACTGACCTTCTCTCAAGCATGGGCCTCGTGTGCATTTATACTGTATAGTAAGGACGTATCAGCAGCCATGGTGCGCCAGTGGTGGAGGGAGTGAATGCTTAAGGTGGGGGATGGGGTGCCAATCAAGCAGGCTGTTTTGTCCTGGATGGTGTTGAGCTTCTTGAGTATTGTTGGAGCTGCACTCATCCAGGCAAATGGAGATTATTCCATCACATTCCTGACTTGCGCCTTGTAGATGGTGGAAAGGCATTGCCAAGACAGGACTTGAGTCACTTGCCACAGAATATCCAGCCTCTAACCTGTTGTAGCCAGAGTATTTTATGTGGCTGGTCCAGTTAATTTTATGGTCAATGGTGACCCCCAAGATGTTGATGGTGGGGCATTCGGTGATGGTAATTTTTATATATGTAAACTTGTATTTATCCTGTACAGTCACCAGAAGGCTCATCCCCTGGAGTCCCAAGGGATCCCATAATCCCTTGGGAGCACAGTTATTTAAGGAGGCCTCATAGGTTGGAGAGGCACTCTGGAGACCTTCAAAAAAAGACTATCACAGTTTACTTTGAGCTCACAGTCTTCAGTCTGACTCTTTCTCCATACATAACAACTGGTGACAAGATACAGATAGCGAACCCAAAGATACAGAGAATGGTGGACATCCTGGAGAAATTCTCGGAGGGAGATGATTGGGAAACTTTTGTGGAGCGACTCGACCAATACTTCGTGGCCAACGAGCTAGGTGGGGAAGAGAGTGCTGCCAAACGAAGGGCGATCCTCCTCACCATCTGTGGGGCACCAACGTATGGCCTCATGAAGAATCTGCTCACTCCAGCGAAACCCACGGAGAAATTGTATGATGATTTGTGCACACTGGTCCGAGAGCATTTGAACCCGAAGGAAAGCAATCTGATGGTGAGGTACTGGTTCTACACCTACAAAAGGTGTGAAGTCCAGGAAGTGACGCATTATGTCGCTGAGCTAAGATGCCTTGCAGGACATTGCGAATTTGAAGGACATTTGGAGAACATGCTCAGAGACTTTTTCGTACTTGGCATTGGCCAGGAAACCATACTTCGCAAACTTTTGACTGTAGAGACCCCAACTTTGAGTAAGGCCATTGCGATAGCCCAGACATTCATTGCCACCAGTGACAATACTAAGCAAATCTCTCAGCACACAAGTGCTGTTACAAGTACTGTGAACAAAGTGATGTTGTTTTCAAATCGCAACGTACAGGGCAGGTCACACATGCCTGCAGCTGCACGTCCGCAGATGTCTCAGAGTCCACCATCAAGGGTGATGAATGCAAGGCTATTAACACCTTGAGAGCACTGCGGGAGTGATCATCATTTCCATTCATGCCGATTCAAAGGGTATGTTTGCAAGGGCTGTGGAACAATAGGTCACCTCCAATGTATATGCAGGTGAGCTGCTAATCCTGTTAAACCTGCAAACCACCATGTTGCAGAGGAGGACAGATCCACGGAAGATCACGATGAACCAGAGCCTCAGACCAAGGAGGCAGAGGTACATGAGGTGCACACATTCACCATGAATTGTCCCCCGATAATACTGAGTATTGAACAAAATGACCTCCCGGTGTCAATGGAACTGGACATGGGCGCGAGCCAGTCCATCATGGGCAAAAAGACTTTCGAAAGATTGTGGTGCAACAAGGCCTCAAGACCAGTCTTAACTCCAATTCATACGAAACTAAGAACTTACACGAAAGAACTGATTCCGTAATCGGCAATGCTACTGTAAAGCTCTCCTACGATGGAGCGGTGCACAAGCTACCACTCTGGGTGGTACTGGGCGATAGTCCCACGCTGCTCGGCAGGCGCTGGCTGGGAAAGATACACTGGAACTGGGATGATGTCCGAGCTCTATCGCCCGCTGACGACACTTCATGTGCCCAGGTCTCAAACAAGTTCCCTTCGCTGTGCGAACCAGGCATTGGGAAATTCCAAGGAGCAAAAGTGAAGGTCCACCTAATTCCGGGGGCGCGGCCCATCCATCACAAGGCGAGAGCAGTACCATACATGATGAGAGAAAGGGTAGAGATCGAGCTAGACCGGCTGCAATGAGAGGGCATCATTTCACGGATCAAGTTCAACGAGTGGGCCAGCCCGATCGTTCCTGTCTTCAAGGGAGATGGCACCGTCAGAATCTGTAGCGATTACAAAGTAACTGTCAATCGTTTCTCCCTGCGGGACCAATAACAACTACCAAAGGCTGACGACCTCTTTGCAACGCTGGCGGGAGGAAAGACGTTCACGAAGCTGGATCTGACTTCAGCTTACATGACACAGAAACTGGAGGAATCATCGAAGGGCTTCACCTGCATCAACACGCACAAAGGTTTTATTTGTAACAGATGCCCGTTTGGAATCCGATCAGCGGCGGCGATATTCCAGAGAAACATGGAAAACTTACTGAAGTCAGTCCCGCACACCGTGGTCTTCCAGTACGACATCTTGGTCACAGGTTGGAACACAGCCGAGCATCTACAGAATCTGGAGGAGGTTTATAGTCGACTCAATGCGTGGAGCTCAGGTTAAAACGCTCGATGTGCATTTTCCTGCCACCTGAAGTGGAGTTCTTGGGAAGGAGGACTGCGGCGGATGACATCAGGCCCACCAGCGCGAAGATGGAGGCAATTGAGAACGCACCGAGGCCACAGAACCTGATGGAGCTGTGGTCATTTCTGGGACTCCTGAATTACTTTGGTAACTTCTTACCGCGTCTCAGCACACTGTTAGAACCACTGCAGCCTTACTACAAAAAGGGGACATTTGGGTTTGGGACAAAAGCCAAGAAAATGACTTTGTAAAAGCAAGAACATTGTTATGCTTAAACAAATTGCTTGTGTTGTGTGATCCATGTAAGCGTTTGGTACTAGCATGTGATGCGTTGTCATATAGTGTTGGGTGTGTATTGCAACATGCTAATCATTTTGGGAAACTGCAACTGGTTGCTTATGCATCCAGGAGTCTGTCTAAGGCTGAGAGAGCCTACAGCATGATTGAGAAAGAAGCATTAGCGTGTGTCTATGGGGTAAAGAAAATGCATCAATACCTGTTTGGGCTAAAATGCGCATTGGAAACTGACCATAAGCCACTCATATCCCTGTTTTCCGAGAGTAAACGGATAAATACCAACGCATCGGCCCGCATCCAGAGATGGGCGCTCACGTTGTCCGCATACAACTACGCCATCTGCCCCAGACCAGGCACAGAAAACTGCACCGATACTCTCAGCACGCTGCCATTGCCCACCACGAGGGTGGAAAATGCGCAGCCCGCAGATTTAGCCATGGTTATGGAAGCATTTGAGAGTGAGCAATCACCCATCACTGCCCGGCAGATCAAAACCTGGACAAGTCACGACCCCTTATTATCCCTAGTCAAAAGTTGTGTGCTTCACAGGAGCTGGTTCAGTGTCCCAGTGGAAATGCAGGAAGAGATAAAGCCGTTCCAATGGCGCAAAGATGAAATGTCTATACAGGCAGACTGCCTTCTGTGGGGCAATCGAGTAGTGGTCCCCAAGAAGGGCAGAGACACCTTTATCAATGACTTCCACAGTACCCACCCAGGCATCGTAATGATGAAAGCGATAGCCAGATCCCACGTGTGGTGGCCCAATATCAATGCGGACTTAGAGTTCTGCGTTCACAGATGTAATACATGCTCGCAGTTAAGCAATGTACCCAGGGAGGCGCCGCTAAGTTTATGGTCTTGGCCCTCCAAACCGTGGTCTAGGGTACACGTCGACTATGCAGGCCCGTTCTTGGGTAAAATGTTCCTTGTGGTTGTAGATGCGTACTCCAAATGGATTGAATGTGAGATAATGTTGGCTAGCACGTCCGCTGCCACTACTGAAAGCCTGCGGGCCATGTTTGCCACACACAGCCTACGCAATGTCCTGGTGAGTGACAACAGGCCATGTTTTACCAGCGCTGAGTTCAAAGAATTCATGACCCATAACAGGATCAAACATGTCACATCTGCCCTGTTTAAACCAGCGTACAATGGTCAGGCAGAGAGAGCAGTGCAAACCATCAAGCAAGGCTCGAAGAGGGTAACTGAAGGCTCACTGCAGACGCACCTATCCTGAGTCCTGCTTAGCTACCGTACGAGACCCCACTCACTCACTGGGATCCCATCTGCTGAACTGCTCATGAAAAGAGCACTTAAGCCAAGGCTCTCATTAGTTCACCCTGATGTATATGAACAGGTAGAGAGCAGGCGGTTTCAACAAAGTATGTACCATGATAGCGCAAATGTGTCACGCGAGATTGAAATGAATGATCCTGTATTTGTATTGAATTATGGACAAGGTCCCAAGTGGCTTCCCGGCACTGTCGTGGCCAAACAGGGGAGCAGGGTGTTTCGGATCAAACTTTCAAATGAACTCATTCACCGGAAACACTTGGACTAAATCAAACTCAGATTCACGGACTATCCTGAGCAACCCACCTTGGACCCTACATTTTTTGATCCCCCAACATATACACCAGTGGTAACTGGTACCACGGTTGGCCACGAAGCAGAACCCATCATCCACAGCAGCCCTGCAGGGCCCAACACACCAGGCAGCCCAGCAAGGCCAGCTGCACAGCAGCCCAGCGAGGATCCAACAAGTGATCCAACAATACCAGCTTTCACACCGAGACGATCAACCAGGTCAAGAAGGGCCCCAGATTGACTCACATTGTAAATAGTTACACTATTGACTTTGGCGGGGAGTGTTATTATATATGTAAACTTGCATTTACTCTGTACAGCCACCAGAGGGCTCATCCCCTGGAATCCCAAGGGAACCCATAATCCCTTGGGAGCATAGGTATTTAAGGAGGCCTCACAGGTTGGAGAGGCACTCTGGAGACTAAGATCACACTTTACTTTGAGCTCACAGTGTTCAGTCTGACTTTTTCTCCATACATAACAGTAATGTCATTGAATATCAAGGGGAGTTGGCTAGATTCTCTCTTGTTGGAGATTTTCATTGTCTGGCACTTATGTGGAGTAAACGTTATTTGCCACTTATCAGCCCAAACCTGAATGTTGTCCACATCTTAACTGCTTCACCACATTGTCTGGATATTGAAAGTTGTGAGTATACCATCACTCCAAATCCCTCTCTAAGTAAAGGAGAAGTTCATTCATTTTGCAAACCCACCACATTTAGTTCTGGAATATGGTAAAGAGGATTGGTTCCAAATATAGAACACAATTACAAATCAGAAAAAATCTTAATTTTTTTTGTGGGAAATTATGTTTTGATTCTTGTCCTGGAGATTCCATATGATTTCCTCCCAGATATTAGCATTTTGCCAATTGCGTCCCTGGCAACTTTGTGTCCTACTTTACAACAGTGATTACACTCCAAAAGTACTTCATTGGCTGGAAAGTGCTTTGAGACGTCCGATGGTCATAAAAGGCGCTAGGTAAATCCAAGTCTTTCTTACTTTCTGGTGGAAACTCTACGCCGTTAAGTCTGTTGAATTATAGGTATAAAAGATTGATATTATACAAAAAGAACAAGGTATGTTCTTTTGTATCGCTGTTGATACCTTTATAAGAAATAAAAATTTAATTATTGATAAAGTCTTGTGCAACAAATCTAAATATATCCATTTGTTGCCTGCTAAGTTTTTAGTTAACTCTAGTCCGCCCGCCCAAGTGCCGCCCAAAGTGCCGCCGATGGCCGCTGAGGTACCGGACGGTACTTTCGGCGGGATATTCCTCGCTGAGGTCCCTCGAAGGTCGGCGGGCGACAAATGGACGACGTACGCTGCTAATCTGGGTGGCAGCGGGCGGGAGATCTCATGCCACCGAGGATGGAGTCGGGCCCACGGAGGATAGAAGAGCTGGAAAAAAATGCAGCAGTAAAAAATTAAAAAACTATCGGAAGCCCTCCAGGGGACCCCATGTAGGTAAGTCGCTGTGGAAATGTTTTTTTTTAAATGTTCACTTACCTTTATTTCAGGTTTTTTATGCTCACCATCGGGGACAGACTAGCCTCCTCACAGCGGTCCACCTCTGTTCCGCCGCCGACTCCCGCCCGCAGGAATCTGGGAGCTCGGCGGGCGGGAGGGCAGTTGCGCCACTCGGCCGTCCGCTGAAGTCAGCGGGCAGTTCCCGGCGGCTCTTCCCTCCCGCCCGCTCCAGGACAGCTCGAAAGTTGCACTGGGCGGATCAAGAAGAGCAATGTCAGTGGCAGTCGGCGGCAGAGGGCAGTGAAGTGATGAATTTCTGACCCTAGGACCCTTGCTGGAGACAATAAAATCTACAAACAGCAGCTGCTTCGTGTATAACTTCATCAACATGGAAAAGGAGAATACTAAATATAAAGACAGTAACATTTCTGTGCAAGTAAGCAAGTTAACAAGCTTAACAGTGCAAACATAGTAAATCAGATTTACATGTTATTGTACAATAATTACAGAAATAGACCAGTTTGCCTTGATTATACTTTGACTGTAATGTTTAATGGGACACTAGGCTAATAAGCAGGGTCTTGGGACCAGCAGTGTTTCCGAATGAGTTTCAGATCCAATTATAATTCTCATTCTGTTCTCAGAGGGAACAATCATCTAATCAAGCAACTGTTACTAACGTTTAGTATGAAGCTGTGTTTTTGTATAGTAACAACTTAGTGAGACTTGGCTATTAATTCTTTTTAAATGAAGAGTTCTAGAGTACAAAATATGGATGAAACAATTAGCATACATGTAAAGACGGACGCGTTTAGATAATTTCAAGAACGATGGGCTCAATTTTCCCCAGTGATCTGCGCTGTTTTATTGGCGTGCGGCGCTTTTTTTGGCTTAAATTAAAATATCCAAGTTTCCTCAAAGATTGTGCGCCAGCGCAACTCAGTTAGTTACGATTTTTTTAGTTTATTTTTTTTTTGCGGTCTTTTCACATTTTCACATTTATGCAAGTTTGACCAACTTACATTTTTCCTAGGATGGCATATGTGACCACTCCCAAAAACCTTCTGGGCACTTAAGAAAAAGCAGCACACATTAAAAAAAGTCGGCACAGAAAGATGCCATTGTTTTTAGGTAAAGTTTTGGAGGGAGTCATGAACACATTAAATATGCATCATGAAGCTTAATTTTTTTCAAACTTAAAATGCAGAAAATGGAAGTTTAATGCAAATCTTTAATTTTGGATTTTTTTTCAAAGTGCCAACCCACCACCAAACGTCGCCAAACTGGGCTCAAGGATCGGAGCGTCGGCCAGCAGAATCGGTCCCTCACCAGTTTGCCTATCATTTGTGAACGCTTTGCTGCCTGAAGGTTCAATGGCAACTATTCTAAATGGACCATGTTTACCTGTTCCATAATATTGTGTTGTGTTAATTGAACAAATAGTAGAAATGATTTTTCTTTACTTCAAAAAGTTGTGTTAATAATGGAACAATTAATGGAAATGATTCAGTTATAATTTAAAATATATTTTATTCAAAAGTTTAACAAACACTTGTTTGTACTTAACTTAACCTTAATAAAAATATTCTTGTATCAAACTTTAAAGTTTTCAGTTAAGATCACTTACAAACTTTTAATTGTAAATTTACACAACTTACAAAAAAGTTTTAATTTGAGAACAGTTACAACATTAATAAGAAGAACAACAACACCGGCAAAGAAAGGCTGCACCCATCTCTCCTGCACCTTATTCTAAGACTGCTCGCTGCGTTTGGTCTTGGTGACTCCACTCCTGCCCGCAGGCAATGGCGCAGCATTTCTCGGGTTGGTACCAAGCTTATTCTTTCGAACATCTCAGGTAATGCGTACTTCTTGATTGGGGGAGTGGGGGGGAAGGAGGGGCAGGCGGTAATGTGGAAGGCCTGGCTTGGCCCTCTTCAGAGGTTAGTCTGGGGATTGGAGTGGGAGTGGCAGTTGATTCTGTCAATGGGCACGGGGTCTGGGCGTCTTCCCTTATTGCGGCAGCTAACTCCGACATTCCCTCCCTCATGTGCCCTGACAGTGTTTCAACTACCTCCAACATTCCCTCCCTCAAGTTCGCCGACAGTGTATCTGCTACCTGTGACATTCCGTCCCTCATGGTCACCGACAGTGTTTCAACTAAGTGCAACATTCCCTCCCTCATGTTCACTGACAGCACATCAGCTGCCTGCGACATTCCCTCTCTCAGGTTCCCGGACAGTGTTTCCATTTCTCGTGAGAGTGTTGTTACTTCTCCCGATAACTCATTACCCACCCCACTGATGGTGTCCAGGAGTGATTGTTAGATCCTGCACCTCAGGAGAGCACTGTTGAGCTCTCCTTCCTCTCCTCACCATGGGTGTGGCTCGCTGCATCCCACTGGGAACCGCAGCCTCGGAGGTTGTGGCCTTGAGTGTGCCTTGCTGCATCCCACTAGGACCCCTAGTCTAGGATGGTGGGGCCCTGGGTGTGCCTCGCTGCACCCCACTGGAATCCCCAGCCTTGGACTGTGAGAAACCATGGAATGTCCCACCAACATTCATACCACTCAGAAAAGGGCCTCGTACCTCAATGAGCGGCACCTGTACTTTCTCCAGAGTGAGTACAACATTGTGGGCTTCATCCAGCATCTCCCCGTCCCCCTCCCCCTCCCCTAACCCCCATGCTCTTGGTCTGGAAGGTGGGATTGGAAGATGTTCTCCTCTTCAGGCTCGTCCTCGTCTGAATCTTCTTCTGCATCGGCTTCAGCCTCGTCAGGGTTGGCCTCAACTTCTGCAAAATATAACAGAACAAACAAATGGTTAGCAGCAGAGGAGGGGGCAGGGTGGGTGGCATGAGTAGGTACAGACAGCGCAGGCAGCAGGCTTATTTGAAGGACCACGATGAATGACAGCACATTGCATCAACCGAAGCCTAGCTGATGGAGAGATCCCCCTGGACCGAAGCATGGCTAGCTCGCGCAGTATTTAACATTTAGGAAAGCCAGACTGTGGAATTTGCAGGACTTACCCTCGGACTTACCCTCTCCCTTAAGTGCGGGCCCAGCTTGTGCAGTTTTGGTTGCCTTTCTCCAGGCAGGACCCATCAAAGCAGCGACCCTGTCTTCCAAGGGTGTTAGTGGGTACAGATTTGCCAGGCCTCCTCCTGTTCGAGTCCTTTCCCTTTTGTTAGAACATAAGAACATATAAGAACATAAGAACATAAGAAATAGGAGCAGGAGTAGGCCATACAGCCCCTCGAGCCTGCTCCGCCATTTAATATGATCATGGCTGATCTGATTATGGACTCAGGTCCACTTCCCTGCCTGCTCTCCATAAACCCTTATTCCCTTATCATTTAAGAAACTGTCTATCTCTGTCTTAAATTTATTCAATGTCCCAGCTTCCACAGCTCTCTAAGGCAGCGAATTACACAGATCCACAACCCTCTGAGAGAAGAAATTTCTCCTCAGTTTTAAATGGGCGATCCCTTATTCTAAGATCATGCCCTCTAGTTCTAGTCTCCCCTATCAGTGGAAACATCCTCTCTGCATCCACGTTGTCAACCGCCTCATAATCTTACATGTTTCGATACGATCACCTCTCATTCTTCTGAATTCCAACCTACTCAACCTTTCCTCATAAGTCAACCCCCTCATCTCCAGAAGCAACCTAGTGAACCTTCTCTGAACTGCCTCCAAAGCAAATATATCCTTTCGTAAATATGGAAACCAAAACTATCATGTTTGTAACCCTCACATAACTGTAACCTTTATGTAACAACACTGTACACTGTATACACCTGAGAAATGCACACCTTGACCACAGGGGGTGAACTTGTGGGAGACACTCCTCACCTGGTCATCCAGGTATATAAAGGGAGGTCCCACACAGGGTTATTACTTCTTGGTCCTGTAAATAAAGGTACAGGTCACAGAGTGACCTTGTCTCCAGTATATGCCTCGTGTTGATTTGCTGTAGTGTGTAAGGACACAACATTTAGCGACAAGAAATGGGAATCAACGACTCAAGAGAATAGCCACTGGTAGCACGGAGGAACGGTACTGTGTTGGTGAGGACTGGGACGATTTCGTTGAGAGGCTCCAGCAGAGCTTTGTCACAAAGGCCTGGCTGGGAGCGGCAGCGGCAGCGGCTGACAAGCAGAGGGCGCATCTACTGACCAGCTGTGGACCTAAGACGTATGCGCTGATGAAAGACCTGCTTGCACCCGAGAAGCCGGTGGACAAGACCTTTGAGAAGCTCAGCAAACTGATCGGTGAGCACCTCAAACTGGCGAGTAGTATACACATAGCCCGACACCGATTCTACATGCACCGACGTCGGGAAGGGCAGAGCATACCGGACTTCGTTGCGGACCTTCGCCGCTTGGCCAGCCTCTGTAAGTTCACATCGCCTGCAGAGGGGAGATGTTATGGGATTTCTTCATTGAGGGCATTGGTCATGCCTGGATTTTTAGGAAGCTAATTGAGACCAAGGACTTGACCTTGGAAGCAGCGGCGTTGATGGCTCAAATCTTCATGGCGGGGGAGGAGGAAACCAAGCTCATATACGCGCGCAACTCTGCTCCCAACATGGCGATGGAGCAGGGAGTTAACATTGTAAGCGCGACTCAGAACTCTGCAGGCAGGCAAGGGCAATTCGACACCAATCAAGCAGTAACAGCTCTAGGGTGGGTCCTCAACAGAGACAATGGCAGGTTGAATGGACATTTACACCATCACAAGGGATATTACGTCCCGGGATGGGACCATTGACAACTACAAACAGAGTGCTCAAGAGTAATCAAAGAGACAATCAGAGAGGAATGCCTGGTAACAGCTCTTTTGTTCACAACAATCTCAGCTCATGCTGGAGATGCGGGGGCAAACATGCTGCGAAGACCTGCCGGTTTCAACAATTCATCTGCAGAAATTGTAACTTGAGTGGACATGTAGCCAGGATGTGCAAGAAGCCCGCAGCGAGGCTGGTTTATGAAGTGGATGAACTATAAGAGGGGTCTGCAAGGCAGGGGTATGCCTGGGACACAGCAATGGACGCTGAAGTTCAGCGGGTTCAGGTGGCAAACATCCACAGCTCATACATAAAAACGCCACCTATGATGATGAGAGTACTGTTAAACGTCATCCCGGTACGCATGGAGCTAGACACAGGAGCCAGCCAGTCACTCATGAGTGTCCAACAATTCGAGAAACTGTGGCCACTCAGAGCTAGCAGACCCAAACTTGAACGCATTGACACGCAATTACGGACATACACCAAAGAGATCATCCCAGTGCTAGGCAGTGCAATGTTGGTGGTCACACATAATGGATCTCAGAACCGGCTGCCACTCTGGATTGTCCTGGGAAATGGCCCCGCACTTTTGGGGAGGAGCGGGCTAGCCCAGATGAACTGGAAATGGGGGGATGTGCACGCCATTTCATCTGTGGAGCGAAGTTCATGTTCACAGGTACTACAAAAGTTCGAGTCATTATTTCAACCTGGCGTTGGGACTTACAAAGGCACCAAAGAAGTGATACGCATCACACTGGATGCCACACCAGTGCACCACAAAGCCAGAGCTGTGCCATATGTGATGCGGGAGAAAATTGAGAGTGAGTTGGACAGGTTGCTAAGAGAGGGCATAATTTTGCCCGTTTAATTCAGTGACTGGGCAAGCCCCATCGTCCCTGTTCTAAAAACAGATGGCTCGGTCAGGATCTGCAGTGCCTACAAGGCCACCATCAACTGAGTGTCCCTTCAGGACCAATACCCGCTTCCGAGAGCGGAGGATCTTTTTGCCACGCTGGCAGGTGGCAAGCTGTTCACCAAGTTGGACCTCACTTCAGCCTACATGACTCAGGAACTGGCCGAAGAATCCAAGCTACTGACCACCATCACTACGCACAAGGGGCTGTTTGTCTACAACAGGTGTCCGTTTGGCATTCGTTCAGCAGCCGCTATCTTTCAGAGGAACATGGAAAGCCTGCTCAAATCCATCTCCGGAACATTCGTATTTCAGGACGACATCCTTATCACGGGTTTAGACACCGAGGAACACCTCCACAACCTGGAGGAGGTGCTACGCCGGCTGGACCAAGTAGGCCTGTGACTAAAGAAGTCCAAGTGTGTGCTTTTGGCCCCACAGGTCGAGTTTTTGGGCAGGAGGGTTGCCGCAGACGGGATCCGGCCTACCGAATCCAAAACGGAGGCGATGCGTCGTGCACCCAGGCCCGGCAACACATCAGCGTTGCGTTCATTTCTGGGACTATTGAACTATTTCGGGAACTTTCTGCCGAACTTAAGTACATTGTTGGAGCCGCTATACGTGCTCCTGCATAAGGGTTGCGATTGGTTTTGGGGGGGACTGTCAGGAACGGGCTTTCAATCGGGCGTGGAACCTGCTTTGTTCTAATAAGTTATTGACCCTGTACGACCCCTGTAAGAAATTGGTTTTGACATGCGATGCATCATCCTATGGGGTTGGGTGCGTGTTGCAGCAGAGTAATGATGAGGGCCAACTCCAACCTGTGGCTTATGCCTCCAGCTCGCTCTCCCAAGCAGAAAGTGGGTATGGGATGGTTGAAAAGGAGGCACTCGCATGTGTCTACGGGGTGAAAAAGATGCACCAGTACCTTTTTGGCAGAAGGTTCGAGTTAGAAACAGACCACAAGCCGTTAACATCCCTGTTGTCAGACAGCAAAGCGATGAAAGCCAAAGCGTCAGCTCGCATACAGCGATAGGCTCTCACGCTGGCTGTGTATGGCTACACCATACGGCACCGGCCAGGCACCGAAAATTGCGCTGACGCGCTCAGCAGGCTTCTACTGGCCACCACTGAGGGGGCAGCGGAGCAAAGCGCGGAGATGGTCATGGCTGTCGATGCTTTTGACAGTGCAGGCTCCTCCATCACAGCCCACCAGATCAAAGCCTGGACAAACAAAGATCCCCTCCTATCTCTAATTAAGAAATGTGTCCTGACTGGGGATTGGGCGCCCGCACACGGAGCATGCCCTGAAGAGGTCAGACCGTTCCACAGACGGATGGATGAACTCTCCATCCAAGCCAACTGCCTACTATGGGGCAGCCGGGTAGTCATGCCCCAGAAGGGAAGGGAAGCATTCATCAGGGAACTCCACAGCGAGCACCCAGGCATTGTGATTATGAAGGCCATTGCCCGGTCACATGTATGGTGGCCGGGAATTATTCGCAGGTGCACAACGTGTGCTCAGCTGGGCAATGCCCCCAGGGAGGCCCCACTGAGCCTGTGGCCCTGGCCCACCAAGCCATGGTCATGTATTCACGTAGACTACGCGGGCCCATTCATGGGAAAAATGTTCCTCATTGTTGTTGATGCATACTCGGAATGGATCGAGTGCATCATATTGAATTCGTGCATGACATCCACCACAGTGGAGAGTCTGCATGCGTTCTTTGCGACCCACGGCTTGCCGGACATCCTAGTTAGCGACAATGGCCCGTGTTTCACTAGCTATGAATTCCAGGAGTCCATGTCGGGTAATGTCAGGACAGCGCCGTTCAAGACAGCTTCCAATGGCCAGGCGGAACGTGCGGTCCAAATCTTAAAGCAAGGCATGCTCCGGATTCAAGGACTCTCCCTTCAATACCGTCTATCGCGCCTCCTGCTGGCCTACAGGTCCCAACCGCACTCGCTCACGGAAGTCCCGCCAGCGGAACTACTCATGAAGCGTACACTTAAAACTCGGCTGTCCCTCATTCATCCAGTCTTGTCAGACATTGTTGAGGGCAAGCGCCAGTCCCAAAATGAGTGCCACGACCGTAACTCAAAGGGGAGATGGATAGAAATCGATGACCCTGTATTTGTTCTTAATCACGCTGTGGGGCCCAAGTGGCTCGAGGGTACTGTAATTGGTAAAGAGGGGAATAGGGTCATAGTGGTCAGACTCAACAATGGGCAGATATACCGCAAGCATCTGGACCAAGTAAAAAAAAGGTTCAGCATGGATACTGAGGAACCTGAGGAAGAGCATGAGATGCTGCCCACACCACTGCCAGAGAATGAGCAACAAGAACCGTCAGCAGCATGCACAGTCCCTGCAGCCAGCCCGGATAGGCCGGAATCACCACAGGTGACAAAGATGCATGCCAAGGCTCAACAACCAGAGCCCCAACTGTGGCGCTCCACAAGAGAGCGTCGACCGCCTGAAAGACTCAATCTTTGTCCCAAAGACGTTGGGGGGGGGTGGTGATGTCACGTTTGTAACCCTCACATAACTGTAACCTTTATGTAACAACACTGTACACTGTATACACCTGAGAAATGCACACCTTGACCACAGGGGGTGAACTTGTGGGAGACACTCCTCACCTGGTCATCCAGGTATATAAAGGGAGGTCCCACACAGGGTCATTACTTCTTGGTCCTGTGAATAAAGGTACAGGTCACAGAGTGACTTTGTCTCCAGTATGTGCCTCATGTTGATTTGCTGTAGTGTGTCAGGACACAACAAAAACTGCACACAGTATTCCAGATGTGGCCTCACCAATACCCTATATAAATGTAGCAAGACTTCCCTGCTTTTATACTCCATCCTCTTTGCAATAAAGGCCAAGATACCATTGGCCTTCCTGATCACTTACTGTACCTGCATACTAACCTTTTGTGCTTCATGCACAAATAGCCCCCAGGTCCGGCTGTACTGCAGCACTTTGCAATCTTTCTCCATTTAAATAATAACTTGTTCTTTGATTTGTTTCTGTCAAAGTGCATGACCTCACACTTTCCAACATTATACTCCATCTGCCAAATTTTTGCCCACTCAATTAGCCTGTCTATGTCCTTTTGCAGATTTTTTGTGTCCTCCTCACACATTGCTTTTCCTCCCATCTTTGTATTGTCAGCAAAATTGGCTACGTTATACTCAGTCCCTTCTTCCAAATCGTTAATATAGATTGTAAATAGTTGGGGTCCCAGCATTGATCCCTGTGGCACCCCACTGGTTACTGATTGCCAACCCAAGAATGAACCATTATTCCGACTCTCTGTTTTCTGTTCGTTAGCCAATCCTCTATCCTTGCTAATATATTACCCCCATCCCCGTGAAATTTTATCTTGTGCAGTAACCTTTATGTGGCAACTTGTCAAATGCCTTCTGGAAGTCCAAATACACCACATCCACTGGTTCCCCTTTATCCACCCTGTTTGTTACATCCTCAAAGAATTCCAGCAAATTTGTCAAACATGACTTCCCCTTCATAAATCCATGCTGACTCTGCCTGACCGAATTTTGCTTTTCCAAATGTCCTGCTACTGCTTCTTTAATAATGGATTCCAACATTTTCCCAACCACAGATGTTAGACTAACTGGTCTATAGATTTGTTGTGTGCCACCTTCCTCTGCAAAGGTGAAAATATAACTTTTTAGAGAGGGTGCTTTTCTGCTCTTGGGACATATACAGATGGTCACATTTACAATTGCAATTCCATTGAATAAATGAAAATATTACTTACATTAACTACTTGACCATGATCCTGCCACTTCTTTTTGCACTGGCCTCCAGACCTCGGGCTGGTCACCATTGCACAGTAATCTTCTGCAAGTTGGTTCCAGCATTTCTTCATTTCTTTTGGTGAAACTTTTATGTGACCTCTGCTGGTGTCCAGCTCATGCTATCTGGCCTCAATTACAGTAACTAGTGCCTCCACTTCATCCTGTGAGAAATTCTTGGACCTTGAGCCGTGTTGCATATTGTATTGCAGCTCCGATTTTTCCACTGAGAATTAAAGTTCTTACACTCAACTAGCTCTTTAAAAATGACCGAATGCAGACTGGGAGCCAATAGCAATCATGTCAAAAACTTCAGTTTTTTTTCACACATGTGCAGAAGCGGAGGCATCGTTTTATCGGCGCAGACAGTAAGCTCCACCCCCCCGAAGATAAAGGACAAGCTGTGCAGCGTCAAATTTAAAAAATAGAACAGGGAAACTTGCTAGTTATTTTTTTGGAATAGTCTGGGCCAAACAAAATGGGCGTAACTCTTGCAGTAGGCCAAAAAATGGCATTGGGGAAAATTGAGTCTATTGTGTTAATATTTTTTACTTAGTTTCTTCCCCCTGTCTTTTGGAAAGCATTGACTCATTAATGGTCACTCTCCGGTAGCTTGTTCAACATACATGAGCTTTGACAAACTATTTCACCATTACATGTATTACAGCTGAGCCTGATCCTGTCTTCAGCTGTTGTGCACACATTTTCCCTTCCAGCAAAATCACTGCATGTCTCTCAGGAGTGGGAACCTTGGCTGAATTCCTGTCTCTATCCCAATTGCCATGCCCCTAACACTGCCCTGACTGAGATACTGGAAAGGCTATGGGACCTGTGCAGGGTTGAACATGTTGGAAATGGTATGGTTCAGCCCGAGATCGTGGCTGGGGAGAGAGATGGAAGCACTGGCAAGGGTATGGAGCTCATGGTCGGGAGCAAGGACAATGGCTTTGGTCTTCTTAGTTTTGAACCAGAAGTAGTTTTGACTCATTCAAAACTTTTACGACTCACGCTAGAGCAGTGCGGACAGTGAAGAGCATTGGGGATGATCAGATTGGGCAGTGTACATAGTGCTGGAACAGACAGACTGGGCAGCACTGGCATCAGACAACGATGAAGCATACCGGGCCAGGCATGCCAGCCAAGAAGTACAGAGCAGTAAATAAAGCCAGGATGCAGAAGCTGGGGAGCACCAAACAGCCAAAAAGATAACCGAGGAGCAGTCAGTCAATTTTTGATATATGAGAATTAGAATTTGTGTGTGCGGGCTTTAGTTTTTTTTAAAACATTGGATTTTTTTTTTAGGAATAGGCATTGATTTTTTTTTAAAGAGTCAATGTCTACAATGACTACATTTCAAAGTACTTAAAAAAAATTGATTCTCGGGCTTTGGGCGTCACTAGCAAGAGCAGCATTTTATTGCTCATCCTTAGTTATCCCTGAGAAGCTGGTGATGGGTGAAGATGCTCCCACAACTGTGAACTGTGAACTCACAGATGTCCCAACGCATTCTGGGCAGCAGAACAGCTCTTAAGCAGAAGCAAAGTTTATTTTTCAAACAAACCCACAAGTGGTCCACAAGTGAATGAAAGTGATGCAGCAATGGCAGTCTACCTCTCTGCATGTAAAACACTGCTTCTACTGCCTCAGCACCTAGATAAATAGGGGCAGCCTGGATCCAACCTGAGACAGGCCGAAGTGATGGAAAACAGGCTGCTGGTTATTATGACATCTCTGGAATGCAATTTCAATAAAATTTAAAGACGAACGCCTCCTTAAGGTGCAGCACTGCAGTCCTTTACTGAACCACGATAGGAAGAACAAGGGCAGCGCAGTGGGGGTGCAGGTCTCTGCCCATTTCTCTGTTTATTGCCCCCATGAAATAGGTGCATTTAAGGTACAACGATCAGGAAAATCATCCCCATACATTCCAAAACACAACGATCAGTCTTTCGGGGAGTAGTATGGCAACTATTGTAAATGATGCTTGACCTTCATTCAAGCAGGGGGTTGCTACAATTGCAGGTTAGTAATAAAAGAAAGGATGAATTTGCATTTATATTGCGTCTTGCACAACTTCAGGACATCCCAAAGCACTTTACAGCCAATGAAGTACTTTTGAAGTAAAAACAGAAAATATTCAGCTGGAAATTGCTGGAAATATTCAGCAGAGCAGGCAGTATCTGTGGAGAGAGAAGCAGATTTAACGTTTCAGATCGGTGACCTTTCATCAGAACCAATTGTCACTGACCTGAAACATTAACTCTATTTCTCTCTCCACAGATGCTGCCTGACCTGCTGAATATTTCCAGCATTTTCTGTTTTTATTTCAGAGTTCCAGCATCTGCAGTATTTTGCTTAAGTAGTTTTGAAGTGTAGTCACTGTTGTAATGTAGGAAACATGGGACTCAATTTGCGCATAGCAAGGTCCCACAAACAGCAATGACACAATGACCAGATAATCTATTTGTTAGTCATGTTGGTTGAGGCATAAATATTGGCCAGGATGCCGGGGGTAACTACCCTGCTCTGCTCGAATAAAGCCACGGGACCTTTTATATCCACCTGAGCGATCAGACGGTCTCATTTGAATTTACCTCTAATTTAATTGTTTGTCGTTAGCCTGTCCCATAGTCGCACCTTAGAGGGAGTAAGGTCAATCTGTCAGACAAGGATCTAAAGCAGATTTTCATCCAGGCCTTTCACAGACTAGTCAAGGCATTCGTACATGATGAAGGTGTTTAGTCCATTTCTAGTTATTGGTCCATAGATGTTTCAAAGTAGCAAATTCGGTGAGGTGCTAAACCATGGTTTAATGGGAGACATGAGCTATTCAGTAGATAAAAACATCAAAAAAACCTAAGTCCAGAAAAGACTACGAGGGTAATTTTCACCTTCACTTCCCAGGAAGTAATCTGGCAAAGCAGATCATTTGCCCATAAGTGAACACACCAACTTTCTTCCCATCAAAATCAAATGAGACAAAATTTGGGTGTGTTCAACAATAGGCAAGTGATCCACTCTGCCAGATTACCTCCAAGGCAGAAGGTGAAAATTACCCTCCCACCACCACCCCCGACTATCAGCTCCAAATGCTGCCTGTCCTCTTAGCAGGTGCAACAACCCATGATGTTTTTTCTGGTTCAAGATGCTCGAATTTGACCTTGCAGAGATCCAAGTTATTTGCTCCTACAACCTCCCTTGGTAAGCTATTCTGGAAATCAAACAGTTAAGCAATACACTCTTGCATCCAGCCCGAAACCACTCATTTTCAAGTTATACTCATGCTTTCCTGTCCCAAATCAGATTCTTTGGGAGCAGCAGTAGGACAGCCACTAGGTGGCACTATGGTTTACAAGCAAAGTTTACATGAAGCACTAAACTACAGTACTTACATTCTACATTATGTTTATCACAATGAAGGTTTATTTTCTCCATATTGCAAATTATCAATCAGACCTGAAACCAGAACTGTAAAACTGCCATAGTTTGAAAAAACTTAAATAACTTGCAGAGCCTGCATTATTTTAAGAACTCATTGCAAATTATTGTAAACATTTCATCAGTTGTGCAGGATTCCAGATAATGTGTTACTCTATTTTTACCACAATTAAAACTGTTAAGCAAGCACCAATTATGGCCTGTAATTACTCACATTTTATACTTTGTCACTTTCTTCTTGTTTGAAAACACCCCAAAACAAATTGTAATTAAACAAAGTCCGCCTCTGGCACTTTGGCTGGGAAGTGAGGCATCAAGTGACTGCAGAGATCTCAGCATCTTAACTATTAGTACCATACCAGTAAGCTGTCACTACCCCAAGGCTGTTCAAATGGTGGTGCAGTTAATTAAAGGATATCAGCTCAAATGTCAAAACAGTTTCATTAAAGGAAATAAGTAAATCAGGGCAGCCAAATCAATCCCCCATCACTTTCCCATGATGTTAGATTTGTGCAAATGGTCAGGAATGTTTTGCAGCACGTTTATTATTCAAGAAAACTTGTGGTGGAGCTGGAAGAGCATGATTGCAGCTGGCAAGGGATGAATTATGAGGAAAAGTTAGAGAGACTTCAGCTCTACTCTATAGAGAAGAGTAAGGGAGACCTGAGTGATGTACGCAAAGTTTTGAAACAAATAACATTATCAAACTTAATTATTTACTTGCGATCACTTTATTAAAACAGAAATTGAATATTTTCAGTTCAGTATTGTCATTATATCAGTTTACATCGCCGTATGAGTGACTTTGCAGTCAGCAACTTATTATAAAAATAAGAATGGTCAAGGATGAGAAAAGGATTGAATACTCGGCTTCCCTTCGTACACCAACTCATCCAATTTAGCATTTGATGGCATACTAAATGACCCGATTGACTTCATCTCTACGAGCTAGTTACCTGGCAAATTATTCTAAATATTTAGTACCTTTTCGGTAAGGAAGTCCTTCTGTTTCAAATTTACTTTTCATTCATTCATTTTAATTTATTTTCTCTAGTCCGACTAACCTGACTTACTTGGAAGTAATATTGTGAGGTTACCTTATCTCCATCCTTTCAAAGTTTTGCATACATCACTCAGGTTTCCCTTACCCTTCCCAACGGAGCTCGAGTCTTTCTAACCTTTCCTCATAATTCAGCTCTTGCCACCTGGAATCCTGCTTTTCAAGCCCCACCATCAATTATTTTGAATTTTGGTACTTTAAGTGGTGCATTTTCCATCATTTTGGAGCAGCCTCCCCTGACAGGAGTACATGTAGGTGACAATGCACACAACTTTCAGACCATTTCAAATAATGACCAGAGAATCGTGGGCCTGAATTTTCAAAATGCGCTCGCAGCAGATGTGGCTGCCTGTCAGAGGTACTCCTCTTTTATGGAACATTGTGGGCGAAGATGCAGCAAATGAGGGTACGGGGCCCAGGGGCAGCACGGGCCAGCCCACACTGCGATATGTGTACGCACTAGGTCCGTGCAGCAGAGCAGGTCTCCAGTCGTCCTGGTTCAACCCTTGCCACTGGATAAAGGCCTAGCTCTGTCGAGCCCGTGTGGTGGCTGATGTGCAACAGTCACCACAGGTTAAAAAAAAAATCCACACACAGGTATCTTCCACCCTCTCAATTGGAGTTCAGGATTGGAACATCAGGTCCTTCATTGAAACATCTGTGAACTCTTGTGAAAGCACATCATCCTCGTTTGAGGGACCACCTATGATGATGATGATATGTATGTATATATTTCATACGCTTACTATTTGTTGATGGGTAATATTTTATAATGTATGTATATTTTATGTTGTGTAAATAGTTTTATAATGAATATATATTTTATGATGTATACATATTTGATGGTTATATATTTTTATGACAAATATTTTATGATGAGTGTACAATTTAATTAATGTATCTATATTTTATGATGCATACATACACCAAGGTACTGCTGTTTACACATATGCGAATGATGCAAACACTTTTGGTTGATTTTAACCTTTGTCTATCAGGAATGTAGCTCAATGCTGGAATACACTTTGCATTTAATCCAATGTTCAATCCCTAGCATTTCCAAACAAAACTGTTCTGAAACATATTTTTCTCTTTTGAATTATTCAGGCTAACCTTTTCTCTCAACCCAAACAAAATCCCAGTTAATATGAACTTTGACTAAAAATACTCTACCCACTGTTATTGCTACACTATGCTTTGTTTGTAGAATGTTAATTGTTTTTCATGTTGAGCAGCCCATTATTTCCAATATCAGAATAATACATGATCATTTTTTAACAAACATTTTGAATAGGTTTTTAGAACATTAAGCATGCTAGCTGATCTACTGGATACTAGATGCTGCAGCCTGATGTACTTGGTAATCTTTGACTGCTAAGAAGGATCTGCATTTAATCTTACTTGACCACTTCAGGACAATATTTAGGCCCCAAATTTCCCCAGCCGCTTAGAGCAGCGTATCTCGATGTGGTGCGCTGACTTCCTGGAGGAGAAAAAGCGCTAAAAATCTACCTTGTAATTTGGCCACTCCCTCATCGTCCGGATCCATTAGCGTCGCACAGCAGAGTGTGTGGGGGGGGTGGCTTGGGCCCAGCGTGTCGTGCAGTGCCAACAGGGGCACGCATGACCATTTCAGTGTGCGCGCATGCGCAATGGTCGCTTCAGTCTGCGCGCATTCGCAGTGTAACAGGAAGCTTGGCAATCGGCCAATTAAAGGGAGAGCGTCCTCAGAATAAGTGGCTATGGAGTATGTATAAAGGCGAGGTCTGAATATTGATTTTTGTGTGGCTGAGAGAGTGGAAAGGAGTGCTGGATAGGTGTAAGAGAGGTGTAGGTGTGATCTTTGAAAATTTGAGTCCAATAGACGAATGGCGCAAGAGTGTGCAAGGAGAACCAAGAATTTCCTCCATGAAGAAGTGGAGAAATTAGTAATGGTTATTGAGGAGAAATGGCTGGAGCTGGATATCAGCAAGAGTGATCCGTCAAAGGTATCCCCCAAGGAAATGAGGAAAAGATGGAATCTCGTTGCCGAAGAATTCTCCGCTGGGGTCAACACTGCAAGATCTGGAAGCCAGTGCAAGAAGAAATGGCCGGACATTGGTCAAGTAGTGAGTATAAGTAATATCTTCATCTTTATATTGAATTGCAGTGGAAAATGTGAGCATCTGTATGTGTCCCACCCATCAGAAACGCACCATGTCTGACAATTTATATTTTCATCTTTGCAGAAGGAATTGGCCCACAACAAGAGGAAGAGAACTAGAACAGGAGGAGATCTGCCAAATCTGCACCAACTGACACCCCTGGAACAGAGGGTTGCTGCCTTGCTGACTCGTACCGGCAGAAAAAGATTAAGCTCTGCACAAGCTGGACCCACACGTGAGGGTGAGTCATTAAAATGCATAGTGGCCCTTCAAATCAACCTGCTGACTAGCCTGCTACGCGTGAGACTACTCATCCCACCCATCCTGTTCCCTCCTGTGCTGCTACCATTTGACTGTTGTGTTGTCTTTTGCAGAAGAAGACGACACTCCTCAAGATCCTGAGGATACAGATGAGTGCACTCCAGACCGTGGAGGGAGGAGGGGTCCATGGAAATGTGTGCTCGGGAGAATGCTGATCGCGATATCAATCAGGATATAACACAGGGCATAACACAGCCAGAACCCTCCATTAGCTCCTCGGCAATCTTCCATGGGTTCACACCTTCCGATGTCGTGGGTACGAGTGGCGGTCGGGAAATGCATCTTGGGACACCCAGTTCCCCACTGTTCCAGCCTGCGCCTCGCACTGGAGGGGTGCCACTAGGTAGACCCACGGCAAGGGGAAGGAGAAGCCAACCAGTCTCTCCTGAGAGGAAGCCCTCAGCAGAGGTTAATCAGGTTGCTTCATTGGGTGAGGAGACCAATGCCCTCGCAAGATCACTCGTGGTGGCCGTCAGTAGGGTGTGTGATGAGGTCGCGACACTGTCGGGTGAAATCTCTGCACTAAGACGGGAAGTCAGGGCGGGCATTTCAGAGGGTGTGCAGATGATGGCAGATGCCATGAGAGAGCTCGTTTCTGCAATAAGGACACAAAGGCCGGAGACTCAAATTTCACTCCCACTTCACTCCACTCACCAGCCACCGGTCAGACCCAAGCCGGGCCCCCAACCCCTCCCACCATCATCACTGACCCTACAAGGAAGTGCACTTTCTCCGAGATGTGGGCGCGGGATGGGTGCAGACTTTCTTTCCTGCTGTGGCTGTTGTTGTTGTTTGTATCGTTGAAGTGCCCTGTAAAATTCACAATAAAATATATTTTGCATCAAAACTGAAGCATCCTCCATTAGGACCATGCAACATTTAGGTCAACTGTAAAAAGTAAAAATCCCTCACCCCTACAGTCATGCGTGCCTGCCACCCTTAGCCCTGGCGGAAGGGCTATCTGGTGCATTCTGCAGTCGGCAAGGTAGGACTGCTCTATTTTCTGTCGCTGATTTATCTTTCATTTATTTCTGATGATGTTGTGCAGCTGTTGTGCTGAAGATGTTGTAATGTTGGAAAGGTCTTTAGAGCTTTGGAATCCTCCAACTCACCTTCCCAACCGCCGCTCCACCCCCCGCCCCCCCCCCCCCGCCCCCCCCCATCATCTCTGGCTACCTGCGCTGATTTCTTAAATGTAGGTAAGGTTTTTCTGTGCCTACAAAAGTAGCCACATACACTGGCCTGAGTTAGTTTGGAGTAACTTTCAGCTGGCCAAATTTGCTTCTGTGGCCAAAACAAGCATAAGTGGCTGGTCACGCCCCCTTTTGGAGAAAAAAAACTAAACTAAAAAACAACCTAACTAACTGACTTACACTGGAGCAAGTTAAATGGGGAAATTTGCGATTTTTAAATTACTCCAAAAAAAGCTACTTGCTCCAAAAAAAGCAGGGCAACTCCTGGGAAAATTTGAGCCCTTAATTGCTTGCCGTGCAGAAGTGGAAAATAGGTAAACTTTGAAGTCAATCAAAGGCAAATTTCTGTTGTTCAGGTATGTCATTCTCTACATTAGTAACCACTTGTTCCTGCCTCCTGTAATTGGGGAGGGGACAGATTATCAAGGCCCACAGAAACCAACATGAAATGACTGGCTTTCTTCCTCAATAAAAAATGTTTAATTGAGACTTGCTGAATATGACAGTTGCAATTATGCCATGCACTTTCCTGCTTCAACACTTTCAAGTGTAACAACCATCTTAGTGCAAAAATTATGTGTATAAATAGTCCATCACTTCCAGATCAGACGTAAATTTAGACTTCAGTAATCCAAAGTATTTGAATGCTCAAACAAAAAGGATTTTTTGAAGATAATACATTTATTTTGATGATTTTTATAACAACTATTTCTTTTTGGATTATTCAGGTTTTTTAAAACACAGGACAAAAATCCTCCCCTTGATCTGAACAAAATTCTTGCCCACTACAGACCCTTTCAAAATATATTAAACATACTGGAGTCTTCTGTAATGGGAAGGACTTAGCCTTGCTGCAGCCACAGGAAGCTGAAGCTTCAACTGCGGTTCGACCTGACAGCAATGGACAGGAGCCATCAGTTACAGAGAGTTGCTGTCGCGGTAAAGCAGACTCACGCTCATCATCATATTGATTTTTACAGAGAGTAGAGGAGGGAGCAGAAGGCAAATAAAGTGAACACAAGCCACTCCATGTGGAGAAAATTCAAAATTATTTTGAATAAAGTATTTTGTAGCTAATTATTGTCCAAACATATTTTAAAAAGGTATATTTACATGAAATTTAATTTCAGTCATAAAAGCTTTACGTAAAATTAAAGAAAACAAGAAAATGATATTTGCTTTTGGAATATTTTCTGCTAGTTATTTTTCTGCTAACTTGCAAATTATCAGCTGATTATCACAATGGCTTATGTTTCTGTAAGGACTTTAATTATCAGCAGCATAGCATATCATAGCCCAGGCCCTTTATGACATGTGCTGCTATCACATAAAATGGAGTGAAAGCAAAACAACACTGCCCACCAATAATGGACACATGGGAGTGATTTCTAGGCAGTAATCTTATTTTAGGGTGCAGAAGATGGTTGTAAACTACCCAAGCTTTCCTCTCATTGTTTATTACATCGTCTGATTGCCTCAATGGAATTAATGCCTGGTAATCACTACTGGGTATGCTTTAATCTATATTTATAGAAGGCATTTAATCACAGAGATATTGCTTTTTTATGATAGATTTTTTTGGCTCCATTAAAGGCACGTGTTTATATGCTCCAGCTACTTGCATCATATAAATGCCTTGATGTTCTTTTTGCTTATTTTCACTGGATTGTCTTCCGTTTTCAAAATCCTTTCTATTCTTTCTCTTTTCCTCATCTCCTGTATCTTGCACACCAAGTAGTCTATTGTCCTCTTCCTCTTCCTTGCTGCTGATTAATTATGATATTTTTCTCTTCATACAGTTTTCCTTTGAACTTTTCTCCAACTCACAGTTCTCCTGTCAATCTGAACAGCTCAATTGTTTAAAGAGGACTGAGGCCTTGGTAACGTACTGGAGTATCCTTTCATCCAGAATCTAACCTATATTGATTTGCCTTCATCTCTGTGTCTCCATAACCTACATTTTTGCGCAACCAGTTAATCTTTTAATTGAAACACATTTCAACCAGTTCATGTGTGGAAGAAAGAAAATAGCAGATAGGACTTGGAAATGTATGGAAAAATAAACCCCTCTTGATTCCATACTTATTAGCTTTCACCCTCACAAGTTACTTCATTGGTGTCACTTGGTGGTATCCCATATACAGTGCAAAGGACCAAGATCAATAAAAACCTGCCACTGTCAAGCTTAATGAAAATGTTTGTAGCGCTGTTGATACAAAGAGGTTTAAAATACATGGAGCAATATAGTTTGTAAAAAAGCACATTTCATTTACAATCCTGTGATTTTAGAGAGAACGTTACAGCACAGACCATGATGAGTATATCTGACTGCTTTAAATTTGGGATTCTACTAATATTACTTATTTATTGAAATATGAAATCTTTATAGTTTAGCAATCATGAAGGAATAATGACAGCTGATCTAGTTCAATTGAATTTCAATGTTTGCTATTAAGCTGGGCATTTTATACTGTGTAAGCGATGGAACACATTTTCTTTTGCATTAATAATGCTGCACAATAAACAAAATCAACACTGACGGGCATTCAGGGCAGAGATAATTTTCTAAATCTGTGTCTCATGGACGATCTGGAGGCTGAGTAAAAAGAACCTTCTGTGGTTATAAACAAGCCAGCTGTTACACCTCTCCTAATACTTGACCCTACCCAACAATCACGTATACATGTATTCACACTCAGCAGCACAATATCAGATCTCCACTACTGCCAAAAACTGAATTGGCTTTTTCATTTTTGCAGAAGTGATAATGTTTACAGAGGTGGATTGCCGCAGCAGTTCTAAAAAATGCACAATTCACTTCAAAGCTCTAGTTTCTCTAAAAATATGAAGTTCCAATCGCTACACTATGAAATTAAAAACTGTATGAGACAACTCCCAAAGTGTTTAATTTCCATGGCGAGTATGTACTGTTAATGTACCTCTGAAACAAATCAATGCAAATAACATATAATACTCGGGTGATTTGCAAGCCCCCCTATTACAGTCCATATTACTACAATGTTATTGTTTAATACAGTCACCATGTTACTCAAACATTTGTGGGCAAGAGCTCACATGGTGCCTGTTTCTACTAAATCAAAGGTTTCCAGACACAAAAGGAGCTCCGCGAACATTGAGGAGTCAATGCAAATACATACATTGGTTCACTGGAGGCTTTAGGGGAGAAAATACGTTGCAGATTACCACGTTGTGGGGAAAAGGAACTATGGAATGAGCCTATTTATCTGGCTCCGTTTGCTTATGATACAGGGCTCTGGATCACGACTGGAATGGCCAGCCAATCATTACTATCCAATTCTTTGCACCTAATTCTCAATTTCACTATGCTATTCCTTAGGCATTAACCTAGGTCTCCTTATCATATGCCTCAGCCAATCACACAATAACAGTCAGACTGGAAGGCAGTATCTGTATTAGCCCCACAGCAGTAACTCCTACTGTTGTGTATCTGTAAAGCATGCACTCCCATGTTCGACCACCAGGGAGCTCATCCCCTGAAGTCCCAAGGGATCCCAGCATCCCTTGGGAGCCCTGTATATAAGCCGGCCCCTAAGGCCTGTTCCTCACTCTGGAGTGTCTTATTAAAGACTGAGGTCACTGTTACTTTATAATCTCCTTGTATGTAGCCTCATCTGTGTTAGGAACACAATAACTGGCGACGAGAATATGAATCCAACGCAAAGATGCAGCAAACTGTGGGCATCCTGGAGAAGTTCTCGGAGGGTGAGGACTGGGAAGCCTATGTCGAATGGCTAGACCAGTACTTTGTAGCCAATGAGCTGGACGGAGAAGGAAGCGCTGCAAAAAGGAGAGCGGTCCTCCTCCCAGTCTGTGGGGCACTGACCTACAGCCTCATGAAGAATCTTCTGGCTCCGCTGAAACCCACAGATAAGTCGTATGAGGAGCTGTGTACACTGGTTCAGGAACATCTTAACCCGAGGGAGAGTGTGCTGATGGCGAGGTATCGGTTCTACACGTGCCAGCGATCTGAAGGTCAGGAAGTGGCGAGCTATGTCACTGAGTTAAGGCGACTTGCAGGACAATGTGAGTTTGATGGCTACCTGGAGCAAATGCTCAGAGACTTTTTTGTACTGGGCATTGGCCACGAGACCATCCTACGAAAACTTTTGACTGTAGAGACACTGACCCTCAGCAAGGCCATTGCGATAGCACAGGTGTTTATGTCCACCAGTGATAACACCAAACAAATCTCTCAGCACACAAGTGCTAGCAATGTTCATAAATTAACTGGAACTGTGTTTGCGAGCAGAAATGTACAGGGCAGAACCCACGAGTCTGCAACTGCCAGCAGGCCTCAGGTGACCCAGATGACTCAGAGTCCCCAACAAAGGATGAATGCAAGGCAATTCACACCTTGTTGGCGTTGTGGAGGCTTTCATTCAGCCTATTCATGCCGCTTCAAAGGTTATGTTTGCAAGAGCTGTGGAACAATGGGGCACCTTCAACGAGCTTGCAAACGAGCTGCAAGCTCTGCAAAACCTGCTAACCACCACGTGGCAGAGGAAGATCGGTCCATGGTGGATCAAAGCAATTTCGAACCTCAGAGAGAAGAGGCAGATGCTGAAGTACACGGGGTGCACACATTTTCGACGAAATATCCACCTGTAATGCTAAACGTAAAATTGAATGGCTTACCCGTAGCCATGGAACTGGACACTGGCGCTGGCCAATCCATCATGAGTAAAAAGATGTTTGAGAGACTGTGGTGCAACAAGGCATTCAGACCAGCCCTGAGCCCTATCCACATGAAACTGAGAATGTATACCAAAGAGCATATCACTGTCCTGGTCAGTGCCATGGTCACCTACAAGGGTACGGTGCACGAACTACCACTCTGAATTGTCCCGGGCGATGGCCCCACCACTGCTTGGAAGGAGCTGGCTGGGCAAAATCTGCTGGAACTGGGATGACATCTGAGCGCTATCACATGTCGATGAGGCCTCATGTACCCAGGTTCTTAACAAATTTCCTCCCCTTTTTGAGCCAGGCATTGGAAACTTTTCCGGGGCGAAGGTGCGGATCCATTTGATCCCAGAAGCACGATCCATTCACCACAAGGCGCGAGCGGTACCTCACATGATGAGGGAGAGAGTGGAAATCAAGCTGGACAGGCTGCAACGCGAGGGCATCATCTCCTCAGTGGAATTCAGTGAGTGGGCCAGCCCGATTGTTCCAGTACTCAAAAGTGATGGCACGGTCAGGATTTGCGGCGATTATAAAGTAACTATTAATCGTTTCTCGCTACATGACCAATACCTGCTACCTAAAGCAGATGACCTATTTGCGACGCTGGCAGGAGGCAAGACGTTCACCAAGCTCAACCTGACTTCGGCCAACAAGACGGAGGAGCTAGAGGAGTCTTCGAAGGGCCTCACCTGCATCAACACGCACAAGGGACTGTTCATCTACAACAGATGCCTGTTTGGAATTCAGTCGGCTGCAGCGATCTTCCAGAGAAACATGGAGAGCTTACTCAAGTCGGTACCACGCACGGTGGTCTTTCAGGACGACATATTGATCACGGGTCGGGACACCAACGAGCACCTACAAAACCTGGAGGAGGTCCTCCAGCAACTGGATTGCGTAGGGCTGCGACTGAAGAGGTCGAAATGCATCTTCATGGTAACAGAAGTGGAGTTTTTGGGGAGAAAGTTCACGGCAGATGGCATTCGGCCCACAGACGCCAAGACAGAGGCTATCAGGAATGCGCCCAGGCCACAGAATGTCATGGAGCTGTGATCGTTCCTGGGACTTCTCAACTATTTTGGTAACTTCCTACCGGGGTTAAGCACTCTTTTAGAATCCCTACATGTGTTATTGCGCAAAGGTGAGAACTGAGTATGGGAAAAAAACCAAGTAATTGCTTCTGAGAAAGCCAGAAACATTTTATGCTCCAACAAGCTGCTTGTATTGTATAACCCGTGTAAAAGACTTGTGCTAGCATGTGATGTGCCGTCGTACGGAGTCAGGTGTGTATTACAACAAGCTAACGTTGCGGGGAAGTTGTAACCTTTCGCCTATGCTTCCAGGAGCTTGTCTAAGGCCGAGAGGGCCTACAGCATGATTGAGAAAGAGGCATTAGCGAGTGTGTTCGGGGTAAAGAAAATGCATCAGTACCTGTTTGGCCTTAAATTTGAGCTGGAAACCAATCACAAGCCTCTCACATTCCTGTTCGCTGAAAACAAGGGGATAAATACTAATGCCTCAGCCCGCATACAAAGGTGGGCACTCGTGCTATCAGCGTATAACTATACCATCTACCACAGGCCAGGCACCGAGAACTGTGCGGATGTTCTCATTCGGCTACCATTGTCCACCATGGCGGTGGAAATGGCCCAGCCTGCAAACTTGTTGATGGTGGCGCAGCCAGCAGACTTGTTGATGGTCATGGAAGCATTTGAAAATTATAAATCACCTGTCATGGCCCGCCAGATTAGGACTTGGACCAGCCAAGATCCTTTGCTGTCCCTAGTAAAAAACTGTGTACTGCATGGGAGCTGGGCCAGCATCCCCGTTGAATGCAAGAGCCAATCAAGCCATTCCAGCAGCGAAAGGATGAGCAGTCCATTCATGCAGACTGCCTGATGTGGGGTAACTACATAGTGCTACCAAAAAAGGGCAGGGAGACGTTCATCTCGGATCTCCACAGCACACACCCGGGTATAGTAATGATGAAAGCGATAGCCAGATCCCATGTGTGGTGGCCCGGTATCGACTCTGACTTAGAGTCCTGTGTACGGCAATGTAGCGTATGTGCTCAATTGAGCAACGCGCCCAGAGAGGCACCACTAAGTTTATGGTCCTGGCCCTCCAGACCATGGTCGAGGATCTATGTCGACTATGCGGGCCCGTTTCTCGGTAAAATGTTCCTGGTGGTGGTAGATGCTTTTTCAAAATGGATTGAATGTGAAATAATGTTGGGAAGCACCGCCACCGCCACCATTGAAAGCCTGAGGGCCATGTTTGCCACCCACGGCCTGCCTGACATATTGGTCAGCGACAACGGGCCATGTTTCACCAGTGCCGAATTTAAAGAATTCATGACCCGCAATGGGATCAAACATGTCACCTCGGCCCCGTTTTAAACCAGCCTCCAATGGGCAGGCAGAGTGGGCAGTACAAACCATCAAACAGAGCCTTAAATGAGTCACAAAAGGCTCACTCCAAACCCGCCTGTACCGCGTATTGCTCAGCTACCGCACGAGACCCCACTCGCTCACAGGGGTGCCCCCGGCTGAGCTAATCATGAAAAGGACACTTAAAACCAGACTCTCGCTGGTTCACCACAACCTGCATGATCAGGTAGAGAGAAGGCGGCAGCAACAAAATGTAAACGATGGTCACGCCACTGTGTCACGGGAAATTGATCTGAATGACCCTGTGTATGTGCTCAACTATGGACATGGTCCCAAGTGGATCGCGGGCATGGTGATAGCTAAAGAAGGGAATAGGGTGTTTGTAGTCAAACTAGACAATGGACAAATTTGCAGAAAGCACCTGGACCAAATGAGGCTGCAGTTCACAGACTGCCCTGAACAACCCACAGCAGACACTACCTTTTTCGAGCCCACAACACACACCCAAAGGATCAACGACACCACGCCAGACCAGGAAATCGAACCCATCACGCCCAACAGCTCAGCAAGCCCAGGCTCATCCAGCAGCCCTGCAGGGCCAACAACACGCCAGCCCAGCGAGGGCACAGCCAACACACCAGAACAGACATTTGTACCGAGGCGGTCCACCAGGGAAAGAAAGGCTCCCGACTGCCTCACCTTGTAAATAGTTTTCACTTTGACTTCGCGGGGGGAGTGATGTTGTGTATCTGTAAAGCATGCACTCCCATGTTCCACCACCAGGGAGCTCATCCCCTGAAGTCCCAAGGGATCCCAGCATCCCTTGGGAGCACTGTATATAAGCCGGCCCCTAAGGCCTGTTCCTCACTCTGGAGTGTCTTGTTAAAGACTGAGGTCACTGTTACTTTAACCTCCCTGTGTGCGGCCTCATCTGTGTTCGGAACACAATACCTACAGCACTTGGTCCGGGATGGAGGGGCCCACACACATAAAAAAACTATTAAATCAAAAAAGAAATAATCAAGCATTACAATAAACACAGGAATAATATGAATAAATGCAAAGATTTTAAAAAGGGAAATTAAATTAAAGAGAAAGAAATATAAAGTGGATAATAAACATGAAACAATTCAGTTTTAAAAGCTGAAGATTAACAACACATATAACAATAAGAGAGACAAAAAATGAAGAAAAAAGGAAAAGCCGCACAACGAAAACTCAAAGGACGGAAATTCAGATCATCCATTAAAAATGTCAAAACTTTGGGAAATTTATTTGTAAAGAAAAATTATTTATCCACAAAAATATACCTATTTAAAAAATTTAAAGAGGCACACAAACAGACCAAGGATATATTTTAGCCAGTATAAGAAATGTCCTTAAATAATTAAGCGTAATGCAGTTAACATTTCATTTACTCATATGAGGTGATCTCAAAATTTGATCTTGAACTGATGAAAAGCTCCCCTTCATAAATCACTGTAGTAGATTAGAATCATAGAATTATAGAATGATATAGCACAGAAGGAGGCCATTCAGTCCATTGCGTCTGCGGCAACTCTTTGAAAGAACTGTCCAATTAGTCCCACATTCCTGCTCTTTCCTAATAGCCCTGCAAATTTTACCCCTGCAATTATTTATACAATTCTCCTTTGAAAGTTACTATTGAATCTGTTTCCACCACCCTTTCAGGCAGTGCATTCCAGATCACAACTCGCTGCATAAAAAACTGCTTCTTCATGTTGTCTCTGGTTCTTTTGCCAGTCACCATAAATCTGTGTCCTCTGGTTACTGACCCTTCTGCTATAGGAAACAGTTTCTCCTTACTTACTCTAACAAAACCTTTCATGATTTTGAACGCATCTATCAAATCTCCCCTTAACCTTCTCTGCTCTAAGGAGAACATTCCCAGTTCTCCAGTCTCTCCACATAACTGAAGTCCCTCATCCCTGCTACCATTCTGTTCAATGTCTTCTGCTGCCTCCCTAAGGCCTTGACATCCTTCCTAAAGTGTGGTGCCCAGAATATTCCAGCTGAGGCCTAACCGGTGTTTTATAAAGGTTTAGCATAACTTCCTTGTTTTTGTACTCTATTCCTCTATTAATAAAGCCAAGGATCTTGTATGCCTTTTTAACAGCATTAAAGGTTGTTATTGAGCAACATTAATAAATGGCGAGATGATATGCCCAAAAGCCAAAGACAGTAGATATAATTTGCTTCTGAGATGCTTAATGGGAAGACAAAGAAAGACCCACTTCAATGACAGGAGATTGGCCCCATTGCAATGTCTAAAGAGCACATTTAATGGCTAACAGTAGAAATGGCATAAATAAATATTTTACCCAATGTTTCACTTGGATCGAAACAATTGATGCCCTGCCCTGGGTTTAATGATCAGTCATCCAATACCGTGAACCTAACATATCTCTCCAGCTGTGGCTGCTGGCAGCTCCAATCTCAAAGAGGAAGTTCTAAACCTTCTGTTATTTGCTACCTTACTTTTATACAAAAAAACAAAATGAAGATAAATGGTGTTAGAACATTCAGAATGATAGTGTATTAGTGTTTCATACATTTACTGCAGCCAAAAAGTAATTACCATGTCAAAACAAGAAAAGTGGCAATAAATTTTAAACCAATGCCAATTTCAAAAAGGACTTTGCTTCAAAGCAACAACAGCTGTAAGCAACCATTATATTTGATAATGAATTTAATAATTTACTTAGTAATTACTGTTCAGACATCAAACTAGAAGGGGAACAAAATAAGTACACCTCTCCATACCGCTCTCAAAATGGGCATTATAGGTTTTTTTTACCCATCTATCAAGATAAAAATCAAATCATTTAGATGTAACAGAAATGTATTGAATGTGACGATTTTTATGTAGAATAAAAGCTGGTGCAAGTGTGTTACAGGATATTGGAATTGATGGGTTTACAATGTCATCACAAGAATGTCAAAATTGTATTACAGTTCACAAATTACTCCCTAGACACCTTTATCTTACTGTTTAATCCTGGTTATTTTCATACCCTCAACGAAGTGTATTGCTGCAACGTCTACCACTACTATGCAATCCACCACCGTGTGTCGTGATGGTCTCCTCTTATAATTGTATGACACATGGCAATACCACAGCAATTATGATGGCAGACGTCAAATATATCATAACATGAGACAGGAAGTGTTAGTGGTACATGAATATTTTTATTGTTTGTCTCTGTAAAATGGTGTGACCTCTAATACATAAAGCATTAAATATGTTTCATAGCGTTATTTTTTTTTTCTGTGAGCTGCCAAGTAAACACTTGAAAAGACATAGGGCCAGATTGTACTGGCATCGTTAACTAGACTTGTTCATGCATGTTTAGGTTTAAAAAAATGTTGCTGACAAGTTGCTGGAAGTGTGAGCTGAAAACGGTGCAGCGAGGGCAACAGGGCATCTGGGACCTTGGTGAAGAACAGGAAAAACAGTGTATCTCATAGAAACATAGAAACATAGAAAATAGGTGCAGGAGTAGGCCATTCGGCCCTTCTAGCCTGCACCGCCATTCAATGAGTTCATGGCTGAACATGCAACTTCAGTACCCCATTCCTGCTTTCTCACCATACCCCTTGATTCCCCTAGTAGTAAGGACTTCATCTAACTCCTTTTTGAATATATTTAGTGAATTGGCCTCAACAACTTTCTGTGGTAGAGAATTCCACAGGTTCACCACTCTCTGGGTGAAGAAATTCCTCCTCATCTCGGTCCTAAATGGCTTCCCCCTTATCCTTAGACTGTGTCCCCTAGTTCTGGACTTCCCCAACATTGGGAACATTCTTGCTGCATCTAACCTGTCTAACCCCGTCAGAATTTTAAACGTTTCTATGAGGTCCCCTCTCATTCTTCTGAACTCCAGTGAATACAAGCCCAGTTGATCCAGTCTTTCTTGATAGGTCAGTCCCGCCATCCCGGGAATCAGTCTGGTGAACCTTCGCTGCACTCCCTCAATAGCAAGAATGTCCTTCCTCAGGTTAGGAGACCAAAACTGTACACAATACTCCAGGTGTGGCCTCACCAAGGCCCTGTACAATTGTAGCAACACCTCCCTGCCCTTGTACTCAAATCCCCTCGCTATGAAGGCCAACATGCCATTTGCTTTCTTAACCGCCTGCTGTACCTGCATGCCAACCTTCAATGACTGATGTACCATGACACCCAGGTCTCTTTGCACCTGCCCTTTTCCTAATCTGTCACCATTCAGATAATAGTCTGTCTCTCTGTTTTTACCACCAAAGTGGATAACCTCACATTTATCCACATTATACTTCATCTGCCATGCATTTGCCCACTCACCTAACCTATCCAAGTCGCTCTGCAGCCTCATAGAATCCTCCTTGCAGCTCACACTGCCACCCAACTTAGTGTCATCCGCAAATTTGGAGATACTACATTTAATCCCCTCGTCTAAATCATTAATGTACAGTGTAAACAGCTGGGGCCCCAGCACAGAACCTTGCGGTACCCCACTAGTCACTGCCTGCCATTCTGAAAAGTCCCCATTTACTCCTACTCTTTGCTTCCTGTCTGACAACCAGTTCTCAATCCATGTCAGCACACTACCCCCAATCCCATGTGCTTTAACTTTGCACATTAATCTCTTGTGTGGGACCTTGTCGAAAGCCTCTGAAAGTCCAAATATACCACATCAACTGGTTCTCCCTTGTCCACTCTACTGGAAACATCCTCAAAAAATTCCAGAAGATTTGTCAAGCATGATTTCCCTTTCACAAATCCATGCTGACTTGGACCTATCATATTACCTCTTTCCAAATGCACTGCTATGACATCCTTAATAATTGATTCCATCATTTTACCCACTACCGATGTCAGGCTGACCGGTCTGTAATTCCGTGTTTTCTCTCCCTCCTTTTTTAAAAAGTGGGGTTACATTGGCTACCCTCCACTCCATAGGAACTGATCCAGAGTCAATGGAATGTTGGAAAATGACTGTCAATGCATCCACTATTTCCAAGGCCACCTCCCTAAGTACTCTGGGATGCAGTCCATCAGGCCCTGGGGATTTATCGGCCTTCAATCCCATCAATTTCCCCAACACAATTTCCCGACTAATAAGGATTTCCCTCAGTTCCTCCTCCTTAGTAGACCCTCCGACCCCTTTTATATCCGGAAGGTTGTTTGTGTCCTCCTCAGTGAATACCGAACCAAAGTACTTGTTCAATTGGTCCGCCATTTCTTTGTTCCCCGTTATGACTTCCCCTGATTCTGACTGCAGGGGACCTACGTTTGTCTTTACTAACCTTTTTCTCTTTACATATCAATAGAAACTTTTGCAATCCGTCTTAATGTTCCCTGCAAGCTTCTTCTCGTACTCCATTTTCCCTGCCCTAATCAAACCCTTTGTCCTCCTCTGCTGAGTTCTAAATTTCTCCCAGTCCCCGGGTTCGCTGCTATTTCTGGCCAATTTGTATGCCACTTCCTTGGCTTTAATGCTATCCCTGATTTCCCTTGATAGCCACGGTTGAGCCACCTTCCCTTTTTTATTTTTATGACAGAAGGAATGTACAATTGTTGTATTTCATCCATGCGGTCTCTAAATGTCTGCCATTGCCCATCCACAGTCAACCCCTTCAGTATCATTCGGCAATCTATCCTAGCCAATTCACGCCTCATACCTTCAAAGTTACCCTTCTTTAAGTTCTGGACCATGGTCTCTGAATTAACTGTTTCATTCTCCATCCTAATGCAGAATTCCACCATATTATGGTCACTCTTCCCCAAGGGGCCTCGCACAACGAGATTGCTAATTAATCCTCTCTCATTACACAACACCCAGTCTAAGATGGCCTCCCCCCTAGTTGGTTCCTCGACATATTGGTCTAAAAAACCATCCCTTATGCACTCCAGGAAATCCTCCTCTACCGTATTGCTTCCAGTTTGGTTAACCCAATCTATGTGCATATTAAAGTCACCCATTATAACTGCTGCACCTTTATTGCACGCACCCCTAATTTCCTGTTTGATGCCCTCCCCAACATCACTACTACTGTTTGGAGGTCTGTACACAACTCCCACTAATGTTTTTTGTCCTTTGGTATTCTGCAGCTCTACCCATATAGATTCCACATCATCCAAGCTAATGTCCTTCCGAACTATTGCCTTAATTTGCTCCTTAACCAGCAATGCTACCCCACCTCCTTTTCCTTTTATTCTATCTTTCCTGAATGTTGAATACCCCTGGATGTTGAGTTCCCAGCCCTGATCATCCTGGAGCCACGTCTCCGTAATCCCAATCACATCATATTTGTTAACATCTATTTGCACAGTTAATTCATCCACTTTATTGCGGATACTCCTTGCATTAAGACACAAAGCCTTCAGGCTTGTTCTTTTAACACCCTTTGTCCTTTTAGAATTTTGCTGTACAGTGGCCCTTTTTGTTCTTTGCCTTGGGTTTCTCTGCCCTCCACTTTTGCTCATCTCCTTTCTGTCTTTTGCTTTTGCCTCCTTTTTGTTTCCCTCTGTCTCCCTGCATTGGTTCCCATCCCCCTGCCATATCAGTTTAAATCCTCCCCAACAGCACTAGCAAACACTCCCCCTAGGACATTGGTTCCGGTCCTGCCCAGGTGCAGACCGTCCGGTTTGTACTGGTCCCACCTCCCCCAGAACCTGTTCCAATGCCCCAGGAATTTGAATCCCTCCCTGTTGCACCACTGCTCAAGCCACGTATTCATCTGCGCTATCCTGCGATTCCTACTCTGACTATCACGTGGCACTGGTAGCAATCCCGAGATTACTACTTTTGAGGTCCTACTTTTTAATTTAGCTCCTAGCTCCTTAAATTCATTTCGTAGGACCTCATCCCTTTTTTTACCTATGTCGTTGGTACCAATGTGCACCACGACAACTGGCTGTTCTCCCTCCCTTAATCTCCTTAATCAATTAGATTAATTGATTGAGAAATAAACAGAGGAATGACTGAGAAGGAGAGTGAATTAGAGTGGGTGAATTCAATGTCAAATCATGTACAGAAAATAAATAAAGAGAGGGAAAGAAAGATTGGATTAAGAGAGAGAAAAACAAAGTCAGAAAGGAAATGTAAAAACATTAATTTAAAATTTAACATTTATAAAATCTCCTAAAACAATTCACAACCTGAAAGAATGACATTCCACGTTTACAATTGTTTATTTTCTGGGCAAGAGAGAGTGTGGCAATCACTAACAATTTTCAAATTGTTAAAAGGGTACTTACACGCTATTAATTACTAAACTTAACATTCTGTGGCAAGTATAATGGGAATGTGCAAATGCAGCAACTACATCAAAATCACGGGGAGGTTAAGCACGAGATGGCGATTTTATGAAGCTAATTGCGGAGCTGCACAAATCGTCCAGCAACTTGTACCAATATGCAATTATCGAGGTATCTTTTCCTTGCTACAAGTTGCTGACCGATTTGCACATTAATAACAGCATGTGTCGTTCAGACACCGTTTTCAGCAAAATTTGGCCCAATATTTTGCTTAATTTTTGTCCAAATAAAGTACCATGCTATGGATATACCAGTCAATGAAACAGTATGTTCTTCAACACATTTACTGTCAAAATAAAAATATGCAAAAAACAAAACAAATAACTCCTTAATATCTTTAGTAGCCTTGGCTGTTCACAACAGCAAACTGATTTTGCATTAGTATCAAAAAAAATCTTCACTTATGGTCTCATTTATTAAATTATATCCCATTACAATATTGATGTCTTATTTGACTTTTAATTTATGCACTAGTTATCTTGCAATCGCAAGCACCATTTAATAATACAAGATCATTAACTCGAATTTCACATCTCTGCCTGTTAAAAATATGTCTGATCAATCTTCTTGTAGCGATTCCCTCTGTACTTTTATGGAACTCAATTCCAACTAAGATAATGGCCCAGAGTGGATGCCTACAAATTTACCTGGTGGTCCCAGAGGTGTGGGTCATCAAATGACATCATCAGACCCGCTTCCTTTTAATTGGCCGGGGATCTCGCTGCGCGGGCTTAACAAGTCTAATCAATATAAAATCACTTCTACAGAGCGGGATGGAGCCAACAGCGGGTTCGGACCTCGCTACCAACCCCAGCCGCACTGAACCCGCCTCGGTAGGCGAAATTGAGGCCGAGGTGTTTGGCTTTTTCCGAACAGAACTCCTACTGAAGTATCTCAAGCTAAATAAACAGCCGTACATAAATGCACATCAATAAATTCTTCATTTTATATCATTTTTTATATTTGATTTTCAGCATGTATTACCTCGGTATATATTGTAGATATATTGGTTTCATTCCTTAATCCTTTGACCTGATTCTATTACCTCCAAGGCAATTTAACTTCAAGGTAACCAGATAAAATGCTTATATCACCACGAGCAATTAACTAGAACTAATGAAAAGGAAGAACAATTTCAAAATAGGAAGTACAACTTCAAAATTTGCAGTCAACACCAAAATAACATGTGTAGTTAATACAGAGGAGGACTGTGACAAAATACAAGAATACATTATAGACAAGTGTGAGGTGTTGGTAGGAAGGGTAAACAGGCCATAAACACCTTGGAAAATAAATGTCTAAATGGGATAGATGGGGCAAATGCATCTGGGGGTACAGATAAGCAAATCACTAAAAGTAACAATGCAGGTTAATAAGGCTATAGAAAAAAGCAAACAACCACAGGGGTTCATTTCTCGAGGGATAGAACTGAAAAGCAGAGAAGTCACGTTAAACTTGTTTTGAACCTTAAATAGACCAGACCAAGCCATAGTTAGACCACACTTGGAGTATTGTGAACAGTTCTGGTTCCCATATTATAAAACAGATATAGAAGTGCTAGAGAAGGTCCAAAAAAGATTTAATAGGATGATACCAGAACTGAGACGTTATGTCTATCAGGAAAAGATGAACACGCTTTTCTCTAGTAAAAAGACTGAGGGGTGACCTGATAAATATCTTTAAGATTATAAAATGTTTTCTAGGGTAGAAGTAAAGATGTTTCCACTTGAAGGGGAGACCAGAATTACGGACCATAAATATAAGATCATCACTAATAAATCCAATAGGGAATTTAGGAGAAACTTCTTTACTCAGAGAGTGGTTAGAATGCGGAACTCACTACCACAAGGAGAAGTTGAGATGACTAGTTTAGATGCATCTAAGAAGAAGCTAGATAAATAGATGAAGGAGAAAGGAATAGAAGGATATGTTGATGAGGTTAGATGAAATAGGATGGGAGGAGGCTCATTTGTGCATAAACACTGGAATGGATCTGTTGGGCCGAATAGCATATTTTCATGCAGTAAATATTATGTAAAGCTCTGTTGCTATCTAGTGGTATTACTGGTGTTATGGTCAGATGCCAAATACTTCTCCACAGGGGATGGAGGGTGGAGGAACAATTAAAGTTATCCCTATGTGACTCTCAAGCAGCTCAATGGACAGTTTCTGTGCTGCATTGATGGAATCCTGGGAGTACATCAAGTGCAGGGACCAGGAAAAAGGGTAATGAGGACAAAACATTTTATAAAGAGTGCAATTTCATATCAGTGAGAAGCAGTCCTCAGTGCACATCAACATAAATGTGGGATGACAACTTAGAAACAAGTTCATGGTCTGATTCCAGAGCCTACTCGCACCAAGTCCCACTCACAATCACTCTTGTGCTCGTTGACCTATATTGGTTCCCGGTCCCCGAACTCCTCGATTTTAAAATTCTCATCCTAGTGTTCAAACCCCTCCATGGTCTCGCTGTTCCCTATCTCTGTAATCTTCTTCAGTTCTACAACCCTCCAAGCACTCTACGTTTCTCCAATTCTGGCCTCTTGTGCATTCTCGACTTCCTTTACCCCATAAAAGGTTTGTACTTTGTGCAATTACTCTGTGGAAACACTTGAGTGGTACAATTCCAGATTCTAGCCTTCCAAATTTGGCTTGTGTTGGGAGAGAATAGTTCAAATGAGATGGCACTAGATGAAGTATTGGTGGTGCAGGTCTGTTATGGTAGTGGTAGCAGCAGTTAGAGAGAATGAATTAAAAGCACCACACAAGATATACTAGGTTAGAAATTTGGGAAATAGTGCTATGAACGTTTTTTGGGCGGTAATCGATGATTTAGATTTTTTTTACCGCTGGAATACCGCTATGGCCGAAGGCCGCAAAATTCGCCAAACGGTGACCGGCGATAGCAGTAGCAGTAAAATCCAGTCTTGCATGATGGAATTTGTGCGCTAGAGCTGAATTCAGCGATCGGAAAAAATCTGACCTTCTGCGCAGGGAGATTTTTTTTTCCCACCGATTTTTTTTTTCCAATTTTTTTCCCCGCGTCAGGTGTCAGGGTGCGCGCGCATATGCGCAGTACACCCAGCTCTCAATCTGCCATTTTTCAGAGACAGGAGAAGATGCAGCAGGCTGATCATAGCAGGCAGAGGGCCAGGAAATTTAGTTGCGATGCAAATGAGGCACTGATAATAGCAATTGAGAATAGATGGGGGGAGTTTAATAGGAGAGGTAGAGGTAAATCCCCCCAACCATTGTAGAGATTTTGGATCGCTGTTGCTGAGGAGGTGTCCTCGGTGGATGACATTTCCAGGGACTACCAACAATGCAGGAAAAGATGGAATGACCATTGCAGGGTTGTGCATGTAAGTAATATTTTTATTCTTCTTTGATTACTTAAATTGTAAATCTGGCACATGTTGCTGTAGGTAGGCTTAGTGTTGCACCTTATTTGCCATGACTGATCGTTACACATTATTAAGACTGCTTTTTTACATCTTAAAAGATGTTTCGGCACATCGATGTCGTCCTCATGAACCACGTGCAACTACCAGGGCCATTAAACAGACAGCTGTATTAATTGCACACAGTATGGTATAAGTGCTTTGATGGATATCTGTGTGTGCCACAAGAGCAGAAGGGCCCTCTGGTAACTATTCCCATTGTCATTTTACCAGGATAAGTTGTCCCACAATCGCCGCGAGCAGCGACGGACAGGCGGTGGTCTGCCCAATATGCATCCCTTAACAGACCTGGAGGAGCGTGTCGCAGGCTTAACTGGTGCCTCCAGGAGGTCAGCTACCCATGTGGGTGCTGAGCCTATGGTCGGAACTGATGGTAAGTCCTGCAAAATCCCCGGGCTGGGTTGGGGTAATGTGATGTAGTGTCTGTGGACTAGGGTTCGGACAATGTGATGTAATGTCTCTGGACGACATATAACGCAGTAGTGGTGGTCCTTCAAATAAGCCTGCACTATGTGACCTTACACATGTCACCCAGCCCCTTCCCCTGCTGCCAACCACTCATCTGTTTTCTATTTTGCAGATGAGGATTCTGAGGCACCACATCCTCCTGTGCAAGCCTCCACCTCAGCCCATCATGTGCGGGTCGAGGAGAAAGATGAGGGCTGCACTGAGGACCCTCCATGAGAGGAACAACATCATGAAGCTGTTGCAGGAGGGGTGTTGTTCATGGGGATGGAGGGGGTGGTGGAGAGGGTGGAGGGGGTGGTGGGGATGGAGGAGGTGGTGGGTGTCATGTATGAACCATCATGCAACGGTAATCTTGATGTATCTGTAACCTTCATGCAACTCCTGAACACTGTACTTATACCCTAGAAATGCACACCCTGACCAAAGGGGGTGAACTTGTGGGAGACACTCCTCACCTGGGTTTCCAGGTATAAAAGGAGAGGTCCCATCCAGGTTCAGCACTCCTTGGTCCTGGGAATAAAAGAAGAAGGCCACGTAGTGACTGTGGCTGCAGTACATGCCTCATGTGAGTTTGTAGTACGGTGCAGGGACACCACATTTGGCGACGAGAAACGGGAATCACCGAACCACGAGGATGGCCACCGGTAGCACAGAGGAACGTTACTGTGTGGGTGAGGACTGGGACAACTTCATGGAAAGACTCCAGCAGAGCTTTGTCACGAAGGACTGGCTGGGAGCGACAGCGGCTGACAAGCGGAGGGCGCATCTACTGACCAGCTGCAGACCACAGATGTATGCGCTGATGAAAGACCTGCTCGCACCCCAAAAGCCAGTGGACAAGTCCTTCGAAGAGCTCAGCCAGCTGATCAGTGAGCATCTCAAGCCGGCGAGTAGCGTACACATGGCCCGGCACCGGTTCTACACACACCGGCGTTGGGAGGGACAATACATCTCGGACTTCGTTGCGGATCTGCGGCGCTTGGCCAGTCTCTGTAAGTTCACAGATGCCTGCAGGGGGAAGATGTTAAGGGACTTTTTCATTGAGGGCATTAATCATGCCGGGATTTTCAGGAAGCTCATAGAGGCCAAGGACTTTACTTTAGAAGGGGCGGCGTTGATAGCTCAGACCTTCAGGACAGGGGACGAGGAGACCAAGCTAATTTACGCACGCAGCCCTGGACCAGGGAGTTAACATTGTGAACACGGCCAGGAACCCCGCAGGCAGGCAAGGGCATTTCGAAACCGCCCAGGCAGCAACAGACACTAGGGTGGGCCCACAATAGGGACAATGGAAAGGGGATCGGCAATTCACGCCATCTTGAGGAACAATGCGTCCCGCGATGGGACCATTAACACCCACCATTAGAGTGCTTAGAAACAACCAAATGGGCAATCAGAGAGGAATGCCTAGTAACAGTCCCTTTGTTAACAACAATCTCAGCTCATTCTGGAGATGTGGGAGTAGGCATACTGCGAAAAGCTGCAGGTTCCAGCAATATAGCTGTAGGATTTGTAACGTCTGTGGACACTTGGCCAGGATGTGCAAAAAGGCTGTGGTGAGGCTAATCTGTGAGACAGAGGAACCAGACGAGGGGTCTGCAATGCAGGATGATGCCTGGGGAAAAGCCATGGATGCTGAAGTTCAGCGAGTTCACGTGGCTGACGTCCACAGCTCATACACTAAAACGCCACCCATGATGATGAAAGTTTTATTGAATGCGCATGGAGCTGGATACGGGAGCTAGCCAGTCACTTATGAGCGCCCAACAATTTTGAGTGACTATGGCCACACAGAGCTAGCACGACCAAACTGGAATGCATTGACACGCAGCTAAGGACGTACACCAAAGAGATCATCCCAGTGCTGGGCAGTGCAAACTTGGTGGTAACACATAATGGATCACAAAGCCGGCTGCCACTCTGGATCGTATCGGGAAATGGCCCCGCGCTCTTGGGGAGGAATTGGCTAGCCAAGATGAATTGGAAATGGGGGGATGTGCACCCCATTTCATCTCTGGAGCGAAGTTCATGCTCACAGGTCCTACAAAAAGTCGGGTCACTGTTTCAACCCGGTGTCGGAACGTTCAAGGGCACTAAAGTAGTGCTACGCATCACTCCGGAAGCCAGACCAGTGCACCACAAAGTCAGAGCGGTGCCGTATGTGATGCGAGAGAAAATTGAAATTGAATTGGACAGTCTGCTCAGAGAGGGCATAATTTCGGCCATTCAATTCAGCGACTGGGCAAATCCCATCGTTCCTGTCCTTAAAGCAGATGGCTCGGTCAGGATTTGTGGCGACTACAAAGCCGCCATCAACCGAGTGTCGCTGCAAGACCAATACCTGCTCCCGAGAAAGGAGGACCTTTTTGCCACGCTGGCAGGTGGCAAGTTGTTCACGAAGCTGGACCTCACTTCAGCCTACATGACTCAGGAACTGGCTGAATAATCCAAGCTTCTGACCACCATCACGACGCACAAGGGATTATTTATCTACAACAGGTGTCCGTTTGGCATTCGTTTGGTGGCAGCTATCTTTCAGCGGAACATGGAAAGCTTGCTCAAATCCATTCCTGGAACAATCGTATTCCAAGACGACATCCTTATAATGGGTCGAGACACCGAGGAACACCTCCACAACCTGGAAGAGGTGCTACGCCGACTGGACCGGGTAGGCTTGCGGCTGAAAAAGGCCAAGTGTGTGTTTTTGGCCCCAGAGGTCGAGTTTTTGGGCAGGAGGGTTGCCGCAGATGGGATCAGGCCCAATGAATCAAAAACTGAGGCGATCCGCCAGGCGCCCAGGCCCGGCAACACGTCGGAGTTGCGATCATTCTTGGGACTTTTGAACTAGTTCGGGAACTTTCTGCCGAACTTAAGCACATTGTTGGAGCCGTTACACATGCTCCTGCATAAAGGTTGTGAATGGCTTTGGGGGGACTGTCAAGAACGGGCTTTCAATAAGGCGAGGAACCTGTTGTGTTCTATCAAACTGTTGACTTTGTATGACCCCTGTAAAAAACTGGTTTTAACGTGCGATGCATCGTCCTATGGGGTTGGGTGTGTATTGCAGCAGGGTAATGGCGACGGCCGACTCCAACCGGTGGCTTATGCCTCCAGGTCACTCTTCCAGGCAGAGCGTGGATACGGCATGGTCGAAAAGGAAGCACTCGCTTGTGTTTACGGTGTGAAAAAGATGCACCAGTACCTTTTCGGTAGACGGTTCGAGCTAGAGATGGACCACAAGCCGTTAACATCCCTGTTGTCCGACAGCAAGGCTGTCAATGCCAATGCGTCAGCTCGCATACAGCGATGGGCTCTCATGCTGGCTGTGTATGACTACACCATACGGCACCGGCCAGGCACCGAAAATTGCGCTGACGCGCTCAGCAGGCTCCCACTGGCCACCACCAAGGGGGCAGCGGAGCAAAGCGCTGAGATGGTCATGGCCATTGAGGCTTTTGACAGTGCAGGTACCCCCATCACAGCCCGCCAGTTCAAACTCTGGACCAATAGAGACCCCCTCCTATCCATGATAAAGAAATGTGTCCTGACTGGGGATTGGGCGCCTGCACACAGGGCATGCCCCGAGGAGGTCAGACCGTTTCACAGACGGATGGATGAGCTCTCCATCCAAGCCAACTGCCTGCTATGGGGCAACCGGGTAGTCATGCCCCAGAAAGGCAGGGGAGCGTTCATCAGGGAACTCCACAGCGAGCACCCTGGCATCGTGTTAATGAAGGCCATTGCCCGGTCACATATATGGTGGCCGGAGATTGACTCAGACCTGGAACACTGGGTTCGCAGGTGCACGACGTGTGCCCAGCTGGGCAATGCCCCCAGGGAGGCCCCACTCAGCCCGTGGCCCTGGCCCACCAGGCCATGGTCACGTATTCACGTAGACTATGCAGGCCCGTTCATGGGGAAAATGTTCCTGATCGTTGTCGATGCATACTCGAAATGGATCGAGTGCATCATATTAAACTCGTGCACGACATCCATCACAGTGGAGAGTCTGCATACGGTTTTCGCAACCCACGGCTTGCCGGACAATCTGGTCAGCGACAATGACCCGTGTTTCACCAGCCATGAATTCCAGGAATTTATGTCGGGCAATGGTATCAAACACGTCCGGACAGCGCCGTTCAAGCCGGCTTCGAATCGCCAGGCGGAACGTGCGGTCCAAGTCATAAAACAGGGCATGCTTCGTATCCAAGGACCATCCCTTCAGTACCACCTATCGCGCCTCCTGCTGGCCTACAGGTCCCGCGCGCACTCGCTCACGGGAGTCCCGCCAGCGGAACTCCTCATGAAACGCATACTTAAAACGCAGCTGTCCCTCATTCACCCAGCCCTGGCAGACATTGTCGAGGGCAGCGCCAGTCCCAAATGGAGTTTCACAATCGAAACTCAAGGAGGAGGTTTATAGAAATGGATGACCCGGTATTTGTTCTTAACCATGCTTTGGGACCCAAGTGGCTTGAGGGCACAGTAATTGGCAAAGAAGGGAACAGGGTCATAGTGGTCAGACTAAACAATGGGCAGATATGTCGCAAACACTTGGACCAAGTAAAGAAAAGGTTCAGCATAGACACGGAGGAACCTGAAAAAGAGCATGAGATGTTACCTACACCACTGCCAGTGGACAAGCAACGAGGGCAATCCACATCATGCACAGTCCCTGCAGCCAGCCCGGACAGGCTGGAATCACCTCAGGTGACAGAGACGCGTGCCAAGGCTCAGCCACCAGAGTCACAACTGCGGCGCTCCACGAGAGAGCGTCGACTGCCTTAAAGACTTAACCTCTGAAACAAAAAGATGTAAGGGGGGAGGTGATGTCATGTATGTAACCATCATGCAATAGTAATCTTCAAGTAACTGTAACCTTCATGCAACTCCTGAACACTATACTTATACCCTAGAATGCACACCCTGATCACAGCGGGTGAACTTGTGGGAGACACTCCTTACCTGGGTTTCCAGGAATAAAAGGGGAGGTCCCACCCAGGGTCAGCACTCCTTGATCCTGGAAATAAAAGAAGGTCACATAGTGACTGTGGCTACAGTACATGCCTCGTGTGAGTTTGTAGTACGGTGCAGGGACACCACAGTGGGGGCGGAGGGGGTGGAGGGGTGTTAGGGGTAGAGGGAATGCTGGGGGTAGAGGAGTGGAGGGGGTGGTGGGGTGGTGGGGATAGAGGGGGTGGTAGGGATGGAGGGGGTGGAGGAGGTAGAGGGAGTGCTGGGAGTGGAGGGGTTGAGGGGTTGGAAGGGGTGGGGATGTGGGGATGGGGAGGGGGTGGACAGGGGGTGCGAGGGTGAAAGACATGGTGGGGCTGAGGAGGGGGTAGGGATTGGGTGGGGGGGGTGGAGGGGATAGTGGGGCGATGCAGTCAGCATATCTTTTAGCTGTGGCCACAAGTTCCTCAGCGGAAGCCACATTCACATCCCATCCAAGAAAGCGGGTCCAAGTCGTGTGCGGCAACGCACCCCCAGGGTTGAAGCCCTTATGCTGTCTCTGCAGAGGTTGAGTCAGCAAGGCCGGTCTGCCGGTAGACAGGCAGACGCACACCTGGGTATGGTGGGACTGTCAAGGGAGAGCATCGAACTCGGTCGAGAACTTCTCCCTGGGTGGCATTTCCGGCAACATCGCGGCACAATCTGCGACACAATCTGCGGACATGTCGTAGGTTGCAGCGACGATCCGGGAGAATACCGAGGCTGTCAATGCCCTGCGGCAATTGATGGTCTCAACTTTTGGCATTGCAGTCCCCAGTGTCATACCACCCAGACCAACAGCACCTGTGAGTGGGGAGGCCGAGCAAGAGCCCTCCGACTCAGATGCCGTACCTTCCATACCCCGAGCTTCTCCAGGGGGCCCAATGGAGTCTCCAATGTTTCTCCCCCAACAACAGCAGCACTCTGCGCACCTTGCCGCATACCGCCTTGGTCCCAACGCTGGTCGGGGGAGGGGCAAGAAGTGAGGGGGGGTAAGATCAGAGGTGGCCGTAGTTAAAATACGTTTGGTGCAGGGGTTGTTGTTGTTTTGTTGCTGTTTTGCTGTAGTTTTCACATTTTCGTTATTTTATAAAAGTTTATAAGTTTTACAAATTGTATTCAAGTTAAAAATGTATTTTAGTTTCAAAATTAAAGTTTACAAAGTTTCAACAATGTACAAATGTTTTATAAATTCTTTTTTCAGCTTAACCATTCTTGGGCAGTGTCTCATTTGTAGACTAAGAGGGGGAATAGTCAATATGGGGGGATAGAGAGGGCAGGCAACGGTGAAACTCTTCAAGCAAAGCATTGATTTATGAGCTGTTGATGTAAGACTTTCGCAGTGATGAAAGTTCTACGAGGCCTCCACTGTTGTGGTGGTGGGGGTGGTGGCATGGGTTCATCACCAGGCTCCTAGTCCTCCTCCTCATCCTCCCCTCCCTCCTGAGGTGGTCCTGCAGTCTTAGGTGGCAAATCCTGTCCCCTCATAATGGCTAAATTGTGCAGCATGCAGTGCACCACAATGAACTCAGAGGCCTGCTGAGGGGAGTATTGCAGGCAGCCTCCAGAGTGATCCAGGCATCAGAAGCGCTGCTTGAGCACTCCAATTGTCTTTTCAACGATGTTGCGTGTGACTATATGGCTGTTATTGTAGCGATGCTCAGCTTCTGTCTGAGACTTCTGGAGGGGGGTCATGAGTCAGGTGGCAATGCCGTAACCTTTGTCCCCCAGCATCCAGCTCTGGCCTTGTGGCTGAAGCTCAAACACTGCAAGATGAAAGCATCATGGATGCTCCCTGGAAACTGGGCATTTACTGACATGATGCGCTGAGTATGGTCGCACACGATCTGTAAGTTCAGTGAGTGGAATCCCTTTCAGTTTCAATAAACCTCTGGCTCCTCTAAAGGTGCTCACAGGGTGATGTGCATGCAGTCAATGGACCCTGAACCTTGGGAAAGCCAGCAATTCATGCAAAACCTATAGCCCTCTCATTCTGTGCCTCCCTGGTCATTGGGAACTTTATGAAGTCCATCCTGCATGTGTACAGTGCAATAGTCACCTAGCAAATGCAGCTACACGTAGTGAGCTGTGAAATGCAGCATATGTCCCCTGCTTATGCCTGAAAGGAGCCGGAGGCACAGAAGGCAAGTGCTGCAGTCATCTTCACCTCGACGAACAGTCCAGTCCTGTTGCCGCTGGAAGACTGTAGTTCTGCCGTTTTTAGCTGGCATATCTCTGTGACCACCTCTTATCGGAAGCGCAGCCTTTGAACGCACTCAGACAGCTGCAGGAATGAGCACTCTCCCCTGTAAACTCGTGGGGGGTAAGGCCTCTTCCTCATACGTCTGCAGCTCTTTGATTACGCACAAAATGCTCTTAAATAAGCCTTCTTCCAGCTCGATACTGCATAGAAAAAGCAACCTGCAATAATGGTAGAGTTATTATAGCCCCCATTCTTTTAAATGTCCTCAAATGTTCTCAAATGGCCTTAAAAAAGGACTATAAACTCACAAAATCGTTACTGAGTAAAACGCAGCCTTCCCTCCAAATTTTTTTATGCACTGAACTTCTGCTCCATTTTTCAAGATGGCATCGTTAGCGCTGGGTGTGTCGTGGGTCCGAACAGGTAAGACTTGAGTTTTCCTGCCGTGTTTTTGGGTGGTCGGTAAAAATGGCGGTATAAGTGAATTTCCTGCCCACGACGATAGCGGGGCATTGCACACCGATTGACGTCATAAAAACGGTGAAAAAAAACAGGCAGGCGGTATTTTTTACCACTGGCGCAAAACCACTGCTGAATTTTCCACCCGGGCGCTAAATTTTGTGCACCGTGTTTACCGCCCCCAAAAATATCACTTTTCCGTCCCACTGCAGTGGTAAAACGTCGGTAATTGGGCGCAAACCTGCTGAATTTCTAGAGTGTGTTTTTTCTTTCTCTAGGAAATGAGTAAATTGCCCATGGTAGTCAATTGATAAATAGATGATATTTTTAGGTACAAGATGGTGAGTTGGGAGAGACTCCCGAAATTTGTTCACAGAGTAATCTCGTACCCAGAGCTTGCAACTATACTGTGACAGTTGACATAGCAAAATTGAAATGGAAATGTTGACATAGCAATTTACTATAGGTAATGTTGACCAAAATTTGTGACGAAGGGAACTAATGTTTGTGGACAAGAAGTTTATGCCCTTGCAAGATTTTGTTAAAAATTGGTATAAGTGTACCAAATAAACTAGGTAATTCATCTCAAATTACTCCCACTACCTTGGTCCTTTCATTTCTCTTAAGGTGAGCCATACATGATACTACAATTGTTACACTGCCCTTAGGACTCTGTTTTTGTTACAACAAAACAGGACTTTCTCTAGTGCGCAGCCCACAGCATATAATGTACTGTATAAAAGTTGAGAGCCTGTGTCGTATACACCCCCAGGAACAGAGAAACCTAGAGGTATATGTACACAAATTTTTGAAGGTAGCAGAACAAGTTAAGAAGGCTGTTAAAAATGCATTTGGGATCCTTAGCTTTATAAACAGAGTCATAGAGTACAAAAGCAAGGAGGTTGTGCTAAACCTTTATAAAACACTTGGTAGGCCCAGCTAGAGTATTGTGCCAATTCTGGGCATCACACTTTAGGGTGGATGCCAAGGCCTTAGAGATAGTGCAGAAAGTTACTAGAAAGTTACTCTGAGAAATTGAGAAGCTGGGAATGGTCTCCTTAAAGCAGAAAAGATTAAGGGGAGATTTGATAGATGTGTTCAAAATCATGAAGGGTTTGGATAGAGTAAATAAGGAGAAACTGTTTCCAGTGGCAGAAGATTTGGTAACCAGAGGACACAGATTTAAGGTGATTGGCAAAAGAACCAGAGACGATAGGAGGAGAATGTTTTTACGCAGCAAGTTGTTGTGATCTGGAATGCACTGCCTGAAAGCGTGATGGAAGCAGATTCAATAATAACTTTCAAAAGGGGGAATTAGATAAATACTTAATCTGGGAAAATTTGCGGGGCTATAGGGAAAGGGCAGGAAAATAAGTTTAATTGGATAAATCTTTTGAAGGTCCGGTACAGGCATGATGGGCCGAATAGCCTCCTTCTGTGCTGTATCATCCTTATGATTTTATCATTCTATCATTGCTGGCCGTACCATCAGCTGTCTAGGCCCTAAGCTCTGGAATTACCTCCCTAAATCTCTCCACTTGCCCACCTCCCTCTCCTCCTTTAAGACATTGCTGAAAACCGATCTACTTGACCTAATATCTCCCTTTTTGGCTTGGTGTCAATTTGTGTCTCATTACACTGCTATGAAGTGCCTTGGGAAATTTTACTACAAGAACAACAACTGATATTTATATGGCAACTTTAACCTAGTAAGGGGACATCTCAGGAACACGATCAAAGAAAAATAAAATTTGACACCGAGCCGTATAAGGAGATGAATGGCAGATGACCAAAAGCTTAATCAAAGAGGTAGGTTTTAAGGAGCATCTTAAAGGAGGAAAGAAAAATAGAGAGGCGGAGAGATTTAGGGAGGAAATTCCAGAGCTTAGGCAGCTGAATGCAAGACCAGCACAGGTGGAGCAATTAAAATTGGGGATGGGTTCCTTGAGCAGTATGTAACTGAACCAACCAGGGGCAGGCTATCTTGGATCTGGTCCTGTGTAATGAGACAGGATTAATAAACAATGTCCCAGTAAAGGATACCCTTCGAATGAGTGATCATAGCATGGTTGAATTTCAAATTCAGACGGAGGGTGAGAAAGTTGGATCTCTAGCCAGCGCACTAAGTTTAATAAAGGAGACTATGAAGGTATGAGGGCAAAGTTAGCTAAAATGGACTGGTAAAATAGATTAAAGTGTAGGATGGTTGATGAACAGTGGTGTACATTTAAGGAGATATTTCACAACTCTCAAGAAAAATATATTCCATTGAGGAGGAAAGGGTGTAAAAGATAGCCATCTGTGGCTAACTAAAGAAATAAAGGACGGTATCCAATTAAAAACAAGGGCATACAAAGTGGTCAATTAGTGGGAGGACAGAAGATTGGGAAGCTTTTAAAAGACAGCAAAGAATGACTAAAAAAATGATTAAGGGAAGATAGGCAATGAAACTAAACTAGCACAAAAAATAAAAACAGATAGCAAAAGTTTCTATAGGTATGTAAAAAGGAAAAGAGCGGCTAAAGTAAATGTTGGTCCCTTAGAGGACGAGACCAGGGAATTAGTAATGGCAGAATTAGTAATGGAGATGGCAGAAACTCTGAACAAATATTTTGTATCGGTCTTTACAGTAGAGGACACTAACAATATCCCAACAGTGGATAGTCAAGGGGCTATGGAGAGTGGGGGGGGAGGGAGGAACTTAACACAATCACAATCACTAAGGAGGTGGTACTCAGTAAGATAATGGGACTAAAAGCATATAAATCCCCTGGATGTGATGGCTTGCATCCTAGGGTCTTAAGAGAAATAGTGGCAAGGATAGTGGATGCACTGGTTGTAATTTACCAAAATTCCCTGGATTCTGGGGAGGTCCCAGCAGATTGGAACACTGCAAATGTAACACCCCTATTTAAAAAAGGAGGCAAACAAAAAGCAGGAAATTATAGACCAGTTAGCCTAACATCTGTGGTTGGGAAAATGTTGGAGTCCATTATTAAAGAAGTAATAGCAGGACATTTGGAAAAGCATAATTCGGTCAGGCAGAGTCAGCATGGATTTATGAATGGGAAGTCATGTTTGACAAATTTGCTGGAATTCTTTGATGATGTAACGAACAGGGTGGATAAAGGGGAACCAGTGGATGTGCTGTATTTGGACTTCCAGAAGGCATTTAACAAGGTGCCACATAAAAGGTTACTGCACAAGATAAAATTTCACGGGGTTGGAGATAATATATTAGCATGGATAGAAGATTGGCTAATGAACAGAAAACAGAGAGTCAGGATAAATGATTCATTCTCGGATTGGCAATCAGCAACTAGTGGGGTGCCGCAGGGATCAGTGCTGGGACCCCAACTATTTACAATCTATATTAACGACTTGGAAGAAGGGACTGAGTGTAATGTAGCCAAGTTTGCTGACAATACAAAGAGGGGAGGAAAAGCAGTGTGTGAGGAGGCGAGAGGCGTGCTTGTACAGCTCCAGCTGGGAGAGAAGGCAAAAAAGAAGTAGAAAGAAATCAAAAGGTGACGTCACAGCCAAGGGGGTAAGTGATTGGCTGGTGATTGGTGAGTAGCTTTTCTTTTTCTTTTTTATATCAGTCAGTAACTTTTAATATTGTTATTGCCAATTTAAGTGTATCTAAGGGTTAAATCATGGCAGGAGAGCTCGGTCGTGTGATATGCTCCTCCTGTACCATGTGGGAACTCAGGGACACTTCCGGTGTCCCTGACGACTACGTGTGCAGGAAGTGTATCCGCCTCCAGCTCCTGACAGTCCACGTTGCGGAGTTGGAGCTGTGGGTGATTCACTCTGGAGCATCCACGATGCTGAGAATGATGTGAGTAGCACGTGTAGCGAGTTGGTCTTATCGCAGGTGAAGGGTCCACAGCCAGATAGGGAAAGGAGACAATAGCAAAAGACAGAAAGGAGATGAGCAAAAGTGGAGGGCAGAGAAACCCAAGGCAAAGAACAAAAAGGGCCACTGTACAGCAAAATTCTAAAAGGACGAAGGGTGTTAAAAAAACAAGCCTGAAGGCTTTGTGTCTTAATGCAAGGAGTATCCGTAATAAGGTGGATGAATTAACTGTGCAAATAGATGTTAACAAATATGATGTGATCGGAATTATGGAGACGTGGCTCCAGGATGATCAGGGCTGGGAACTCAACATCCAGGGGTATTCAACATTCAGGAAGGATAGAATAAAAGGAAAAGGAGGTGGGGTAGCATTGCTGGTTAAAGAGGAGATTAAGGCAATAGTTAGCAAGGACATTAGCTTGGATGATGTGGAATCTATATGGTTAGAGCTGCAGATCACCAAAGGGCAAAAAACATTAGTGGGAGTTGTGTACAGACCTCCAAACAGTAGTAGTGATGTTGGGGAGGGCACCAAACAGGAAATTAGGGGTGCATGCAATAAAGGTACAGCAGTTATAATGGGTGACTTTAATATGCACATAGATTGGGCTAGCCAAACTGGAAGCAATACGGTAGAGGAGGATTTCCTGGAGTGCATAAGGGATGGCTTTCTAGACCAATATGTCGAGGAACCTACTAGGGGGGAGGCCATCTTAGACTGGGTGTTGTGTAATGAGAGAGGATTAATTAGCAATCTCGTTATGCGAGGCCCCTTGGGGAAGAGTGACCATAATATGGTGGAATTCTGCATTAGGATGGAGAATGAAACAGTTAATTCAGAGACCATGGTCCAGAACTTAAAGAAGGGTAACTTTGAAGGTATGAGGCGTGAATTGGCTAGGATAGATTGGCGAATGATACTTAAGGGGTTGACTGTGAATGGGCAATGGCAGACATTTAGAGACCGCATGGATGAAATACAACAATTGTACATTCCTGTCTGGCGTAAAAATAAAAAAGGGAAGGTGGCTCAACCGTGGCTATCAAGGGAAATCAGGGATAGTATTAAAGCCAAGGAAGTGGCATACAAATTGGCCAGAAATAACAGCGAACCCGGGGACTGGGAGAAATTTAGAACTCAGCAGAGAAGGACAAAGGGTTTGATTAGGGCAGGGAAAATGGAGTATGAGAAGAAGCTTGCAGGGAACATTAAGACGGATTGCAAAAGTTTCGATAGATATGTAAAGAGAAAAAGGTTAGTAAAGACAAACATAGGTCCCCTGCAGTCAGAATCAGGGGAAGTCATAACGGGGAACAAAGAAATGGCAGACCAATTGAACAAGTACTTTGGTTTGGTATTCACTAAGGAGGACACAAACAACCTTCCGGATATAAAAGGGGTCAGAGGGTCTAGTAACGAGGAGGAACTGAGGGAAATCTTTATTAGTCGGGAAATTGTGTTGGGGAAATTGATGGGATTGAAGGCCGATAAATCCCTAGGGCCTGATGGACTGCATCCCAGAGTACTTAAGGAGGTGGCCTTGGAAATAGTGGATGCATTGACAGTCATTTTCCAACATTCCATTGACTCTGGATCAGTTCCTATGGAGTGGAGGGTAGCCAATGTAACCCCACTTTTTAAAAAAGGAGGGAGAGAGAAAACAGGGAATTATAGACCGGTCAGCCTGACCTCAGTAGTGGGAAAAATGATGGAATCAATTATTAAGGATGTCATAGCAGCGCATTTGGAAAATGGTGACATGATAGGTCCAAGTCAGCATGGATTTGTGAAAGGGAAATCATGCTTGACAAATCTTCTGGAATTTTTTGAGGATGTTTCCAGTAGAGTGGACAAGGGAGAACCAGTTGATGTGGTATATTTGGACTTTCAGAAGGCTTTCGACAAGATCCCACACAAGAGATTAATGTGCAAAGTTAAAGCACATGGGATTGGAGGTAGTGTGCTGACATGGATTGAGAACTGGTTGTCAGACAGGAAGCAAAGAGTAGGAGTAAATGGGGACTTTTCAGAATGGCAGGCAGTGACTAGTGGGGTACCACAAGGTTCTGTGCTGGGGCCCCAGCTGTTTACACTGTACATTAATGATTTAGATGAGGGGATTAAATGTAGTATCTCCAAATTTGCGGATGACACTAAGTTGGGTGGCAGTGTGAGCTGCGAGGAGGATGCTATGAGGCTGCAGAGTGACTTGGATAGGTTAGGTGAGTGGGCAAATGCAAGGCAGATGAAGTATAATGTGGATAAATGTGAGGTTATCCATTTTGGTGGTAAAAACAGAGAGGCAGACTATTATCTGAATGGTGACAGATTAGGAAAAGGAGAGGTGCAACGAGACCTGGGTGTCATGGTACATCAGTCATTGAAGGTTGGCATGCAGGTACAGCAGGCGGTTAAGAAAGCAAATGGCATGTTGGCCTTCATAGCGAGGGGATTTGAGTACAGGGGCAGGGAGGTGTTGCTACAGTTGTACAGGGCCTTGGTGAGGCCACACCTGGAGTATTGTGCACAGTTTTGGTCTCCTAACTTGAGGAACGACATTCTTGCTATTGAGGGAGTGCAGCGAAGGTTCACCAGACTGATTCCCGGGATGGTGGGACTGACCTATCAAGAAAGACTGGATCAACTAGGCTTGTATTCACTGGAGTTCAGAAGAATGAGAGGGGACCTCATAGAAACGTTTAAAATTCTGACGGGTTTAGACAGGTTGGATTCAGGAAGAATGTTCCCAATGTTGGGGAAGTCCAGAACCAGGGGTCACAGTCTAAGGATAAGGGGTAAGCCATTTAGGACCGAGATGAGGAGAAACTTCTTCACCCAGAGAGTGGTGAACCTGTGGAATTCTCTACCACAGAAAGTAGTTGAGGCCAATTCACTAAATATATTCAAAAGGGAGTTAGATGAAGTCCTTACTACTCGGGGGATCAAGGGGTATGGCGAGAAAGCAGGAAGGGGGTACTGAATTTGCATGTTCAGCCATGAACTCATTGAATGGCGGTGCAGGCTAGAAGGGCCGAATGGCCTATTCCTGCACCTATTTTCTATGTTTCTATGTTGACACAAAACATTTGCAAAAGACATAGACAGGCTAAATGAGTAGGCAAAAATTTGGCAGATGGAGTATAATGTTGGAAAGTGTGAGGTCATGCACTTTGACAGTAAAAATCAAAGAGCAAGTTGTTATTTAAATGGAGAAAGATTGCAAAGTGCCGCAGTACAGCGGGACCTGGGGGTACTTGTGCATGAAATACAAAAGTATGCAGATACAGCAAGTGATCAGGAAGGCCAATGGTATCTTGGCCTTTATTGTAAAGGGGATGGAGTATAAAAGCAGGGAAGTCTTGCTACAGCTATATAAGGTATTGGTGAAGCCACACCTGGAATACTGCGTGCAGTTTTGGTTTCCATATTTACGGAAGGATATCCTTGCTTTGGAAGCAGTTCAGAGAAGGTTTACTAGATTGATTCTGGGGATGAGGGGGTTGACTTATGAATAAAGGTTGAGTAGGATGGGCCTCTACTCATTGGAATTCAGAAGAATGAGAGGTGATCTTATGAAAACGTATAAGATTATGAGGGGGCTTGACAAGGTGAATACAGAGAGGATGTTTCCACTGATTGGGGAAGGCTAGAACTAGAGGGCATGATCTTAGAATAAGGGGCCGCCCATTTAAAGCAGAGATGAGGAGAAATTTCTTCTCTCAGAGGGTTGTAAATCTGTGGGATTTGCTGCCTCAGAGAGCTGTGAAGCTGCGACATTGAATAAATTTAAGACACAAATAGTCAGTTTCTTAAACGATAAGGGGATAAGGGGTTATGGGGAGTTGGCGGGGAAGTGGAGCTGAGTCCATGATCAAATCAGCCATGATCTTATTGAATGGCGGAGCAAGCTTGAGGGGCCGTATGGCCTACTCCTGTTCCTATTTCTTATGTTCTTATGAGGGGGGGATGACCTATGAGGAAAGGTTGAGTAGGTTGGGCCTCTACTCATTAGAATTCAGAAGATTGAGAAGTGACCTTATCTAAAAGTATATGATTATGAGGGGATTGACAAAGTGGATGCAGAGAGAATGTTTCCACTGATGGGGGAGACTAGAACTACGGGGCATAATCTTAAAATAAGGGGCTGCCCATTTAAAACTGAGATGAGAAATTTCTTTTCTCAGAGGGTTGTAAATCTGTGGAATTTGTTGGCTCGGAGAGCTGTGGAAGCTGGGTAAATAAATTTAAGACAGAGATAGACAGTTGCTTAACCGATAAGGGAATAAGGGGTTATGGGGAACGGGCAGGTTCGTGGACTTGAATCCTTGATCGAATCAGTCAAGTTCGTATAAAATGGCGGAGCAGGCTCGAGGGGCCGTATGGTCTATTCATGCTCCTATTTCTTATGTTCTTATGTTCTTATGTATGTTCAAAAGGCCACAATAGGCAGAGTGCAGAGGGCATTATAGCGCTAGAGGAGATTACAGGGATAAGGACAAGTGAGGCCATGGAGAGATTTGAAAACAAGGATGAGAATTTTAATATCGAGGTACTGCTTAACTGGGAGCTAATGTAGATTAGCAAGCACAGGGGAGATGGGTGACTGGGACTTGGTACGAGTTAGAAAATGGGCAGTAGAGTTTTGGATGACTTCAATTTATAAAGGGTAGAATTAGGGAGACCAGCCAGGAGTGCATTGCAATAGTCAAGTCCAGAGGTGATAGGGGCAGAGATGAGGGTTTGGGGAGCAGATTAGTTGAGGTAAGGGCAGCGGATGGCAACATTAAGAAGGTGGAAATGGGCAGTATGAGTGATAGAACGGATATGAGGTAGGAAGCACAACTCGTGATCAAATATGGCATCAATTTTGGTCAGCCTTAGAAAGTTGCCAAAAAGAAAGATCGCATGAGGTATTACATTTTGGTGGGAAGAATAGGGAGGTCACTTATTACTTGGAGGGAGCATGTCCAAGTGGGGTAGAGGAGCAAAGGGATCTCGGAGTTCAAATACACAAATGACTAAATTAGTGATACAGGTTATCAAGGCCATAAAAAAAGCAAACCAGGCACTAGGGTTTATTCCTAGAGGGACAGAATTGAAAAATAGTGAAGTTATGCTAACTTGTACTGAAACTTGGTTAGACTACACAGAGTACTGCATACAATTCTGGTCGCCATGTTATAAAAAGGATATAGGAGGCACTGGTGAGCATGCAGAGAAGATTTACAAGGGTGATACCAGAAATGCGAGAGTCTACCTATTAAGAAAGTATGAGCAGGCTTGGTCTCTTTTCACTTGAAAAAAGAAAGCTGATGGGTGACCTAATTGAGGTCTTTAAAATTATGAAAGGTTTTGATAGAGTAGATAGAGAGAGAATGTTTCCACTTGTGGGAAAGAGCATAACTAGAGGCCGTCAATGTAAGATAGTCACCAAGAAATCCAATAGGGAATTCAGAAGAAAATTCTTTACCCAAAGAGTGGTGAGAATGTAGAACTCAGTACCACAGAGAGTCGTTGAGGCAAATAGTATAGATATATTTAGGGGGAGGCTAGATAAGCATATGAGGGAGAATGGAATAGAGGGTTATGCTGATAGAGTTGGATGAGGAAAGACGGGAGGAGGCTCTTGTGGAGCATAAAACCGGCATGGACTGGTTGGGCCGAATGGTCTGTTTCTGTTCCATATATCCTATGTAATCCTATGGAATCGTATCTGTGGCAAGTGAATGGAATTTGCAACATGAACCAAAGACAATGGCTTTGGTCTTCCCGATATTTAATTGGAGGAAATTTCTACTCATCCAATGCTGGATGTCGGCGAAGCAGTCTGGTCCCTTAGAAACTGGAAGCGGTGATATTGTCAATGATAATAAGGAAATAGTGGACATGTTGAATAATTACTTTGCGTCAGTATTTGCTGGAAATCCTAAGGAATCTAACATTGAATCGGGGACAGGGACTCAATAAAATTAATGTAAGTAAAATAACAGTAATGAAGATAATAATGGCAGCAAAAAGTGACAAATTTCCAGGACCAGATGGTTTGCATCCCAGGGTTTTAAAGGAAGTAGGTGAGCACATTGGAGATCCCCTAACTATAATCTTCCAAAGTTCTCTCGATTCAGGAACTGTTCTTTTAGATTGGAAAGTTGCGCATGTCACTCCACTTTTTATGAATGGTGAGAGAAGGAAACTAGGGAATTGTAGACCAGTTAGCCTAATACCAATTGATGGCAAATTACTAGAGTCTATAATTAAGGATAGGGTGATTGAACACCTCAAACATTTTCAGTTAATCAGACAGAGTTAGCATGGAATGGTAAAAGGTAGATCATATCTAATAAACCTGGTTGAATTTTTTTTTGAGGAGGTGACTAAAGTCATCATCATCATCATAGGCAGTCCCTCGGAATCGAGGAAGACTTGCTTCCACTCTTAACATGAGTTCTTAGGTGGCTGTACAGTCCAATACGAGAAATACAGTCTCTGTCACAGGTGGGACAAATAGTCATTGAGTAAAGGGATGGGTGGGACTGGTTTGCCGCTCGCTCTTTCCACTGCCTGCGCTTGATTTCTCCATGCTCTCGACGACGAGACTCGGGGAGCTCAGATGCACTTCCTCCACTTAGGGTGGTCTTTGGCCAGGGACTCCCAGGTGTCAGTGGGGATGTCGCACTTTACCAGGGATGCTTTGAGGGTGTCCTTATAACCTTTCCGCTGCCCACTTTTGGCTCGTTTGCTGTGAAGGAGTTCCGAGTAGAGCGCTGCTTTGGGAGTCTCGTGGCCTGCCCAGCGGAGCTGATCAAGTATGGCGAAAGTAGTAGATAGGGGAATGTCTATGGATGTTATTTAAGTGCCTTGGGATGTTTTACTACGTTAAAGTTATTATTATTATTTATATGGACTTCCAGAAGGCATTTGATAAAGTCCCACATAAGAGACTGTTAATTAAGATAGAAGCCGATGGAATTGAAGGCAAATTATTGACCTGGTTAGGAAATTCGCTGAGCGGCAGGAGCCAGGCTGTAGGGATAATGGGCAGATACTCTAATTGGCAGGAAGTAACTAGTGGTGTCCCGCAGGGATCTGTGTTGGGGCCTCAACTACTCACAGTATTTATTACTGACTTATATGATGGTATAGAAAGCAATATATCTAAATTTGCCGAGACACAAAGATATGCGGTATTGTAGGTCATGTAGATGAAAGCATAAAATTATTAAGGGATATTGATAGATTAAGTGAATGGGCAAAACTGTGGCAAATGGATGTTAATGTAGAAAGATATGAGGCAGGAAAGACAGGAATGAAAGCAGGTGAGTGCAGTCCCATCCAGCTGGACATGTTGGAGCAGAATTTCTGGTCAACCGTGTCAAAGGCTGCAGATGAGTCCAGAAGGATGAGAAGGGATTGTTTATCTTTGTCGCAGTTAATTAGGATGTAATTTGTGACTTTGGTAAGCCGTTTTGGTACTGTGGTAGGGCAGGAAGCCTGATTGGAGGGATTCAAACAAGGAGTTCTGGGAAAGATGGGCACGGATTTGGGAGGCGACAACACATTCAAGAACTTTGGAAAGGAAAGGGAGGGTGGAGATGGGCCAATAGATTGCAAGAACAGAGGGGTCAAGGGTTGTTTTTTTTTTTAGGAGAGGGGTGATGACAGCAGATTTGAAGGAGAGGGGGACAATACCTGAGGAGAGAGAGCCGTTAACAATATCCCCTAACATGGGAGCCAGGAAAGGAAGTTCAGTGGTCAACAAGGGTTGAGAGAGCAGGAGGTCAGTCTCATTGACAAGATGAGCTTTGAATGGGCAAGAGGGGAGACAGGAGAATAATTAGAGAAATTTGAAAATTTAGGGTTAGGACAGGGGGAAAACAGAGAGTAGGTTAATGCCCTGTGGGCTTGGGGAAGAGAGGGAAGTAGCAGAGGCAGTTAAATGGATGTTGTCGACTTTTTTACCAAAGAAGTCCATGCATTCCTCACATTTATTGTTGGAGGTGAAGGTGGAGGGGGCAGGGGAGGGTAGTTTGAGAATACTATGTTAAAGGCACTATATAAATGCAAGTTGTTGTTGTTGTACTAATGCCAAAAGATGTGAGATCCCTACATGAGCACGTCTCACACTGGTATGAATTCACAGCAATTGTGTAGCTGGCTTCAAATGGATTTCTTAGGGTTATTTTTCAACATTTCTAATGTTAGGAGAAAGCAGATAATATCCTCCACCCACTCCCCACTCCCCCGCCCACCCCCGCCATTTAACAAAAAATTAGCTGCCTGAGAAGCAAAGTGCATGTGCATCCAAATACAAACTCACAGTGGTCCTGTTCAGTGATCTGCAGCAGAGTGCAGTTTGGCAACATGAATCACAGGCTGCATAATGTAAAATGCAGATGCCTGTTTGAGGCTGGCTGCTGTAGTATAACTGCTGCCTTCGTCACAACTCCCAACCCCCCAAAAACGCACACAAATAATTTGAAATTTGAATTGTTATTGAAGCAATACAATATCGCTGTCATACTCTTCTATGATTCGGGATAAAAGTTTACCTACTTCTAATGAAGTAATCAGTTACCGTATTGAAATATTTAACGCACTATCATACAGTACAACAATGATATATGGTGGAAGTGTTGAGGTCTTCCCACTGCTTAAAAAATGGTTCAGTGTTTGTTCAGTGCAAGGGATCCCTTTATCTTACTGCATTATCAGAACTGTCTGTCAGTTAGTTACCAATTTAACTGTTCTATTGTTTAAGACTTGCTCAATATTGTATCATATTGGCTCAACTTGGACACTGAGTTTGAATGCACTTACCAAAGCAAAATTGTGAAGGCAGACTTGTTTATCGTTTACAAAAAAGTCACAGGGAAAGGACAAGTGTAAATGTAAGTGTCATTGAATTATTTAAAGCTACAGTACCCAAGACTTTTTAAAAAATCAATTACTTAATCGTTGCCGTTTATAACACCCTATTGTTATAAATTGGTTGCCTGCGCCACAATAATACGTGCCAAGTAAATCCTGCTCTGCCACGCATAAAACCTCTTTCAGCCAGCAAAACAAACCAAAAACAAATCTGAGGGTTTGAAGTGCTGGCAATCAGGAAGAGAAAAAGGGGGAGATTGCACACTGCAGTTATGTGCGTTGGTGTCAGTAATTGATGGGCAATGACACGGTTACTGGAATGTCATTCTAAATAAACATGGGCATTGCTCACACAGCTGTGAGCGACGCTGCAGCTATCCGATCAGTGAGGATTACGTCATTTAGCGAACAAATGGCTGCAGGTCCCACCAGTGAAACTAATCGAAGCTCAATTTCAGACAAAGTTCTCCTGCAGGAATAAGCGCCTCGCTCCCCTGCACCGCTCTCCCTCACCCTCCTGAACAGTTAAAGCCATGACGGCAAGACCTAGCACAGGTTACATACCATGGTCTAGATTTATATATATGGTTTATCTTTCTCTCTCTATATATGTGTGCGATCAACTGGATGTATGGTTGACAAGAGGGACAGGTCTTTTCCTCTTTAGTACGAAATCCAGAATATATACACGCGCGCGCGTAAAACCTGAAACAAAAATCGTAACTTAACGGGCAGTCTTAACAGCTAATAGTCTGTGCAGCCTTGAATTGTGCAAATTCAGAAATGATAGGAATGATCATTTTACTTAAGATTGGATGAGTGCCCGAGCGTTCTGCACTGTTCCTCTCCCCCTCCTTGCAAGTCGCATTGCAGACAATACACTTGGGAGAACCGCAAGGGCGAGAAGCTCTCGCAGAGGGATTGGCAAATAAATTGTATTTAATATAGACAGGGGAGAATTTATAGGGCAGAACAAAACACGACAGTTACCGACTTTTTAATTACTTATAAAACTGTGTCACTACCTCTGTCAGCGGATAAGGGGGACAAACTATTGCATTCGTATGTATCTGTTCGCTATGCTGCTCTGAGCCATGAGAAACACAAGATTATTTTGCTGCATAGAAAATATAAATTGTGAGAAATGTTTATACTCAGAGACGACCGTTTTAGGGTACTGTTAAGTATAAACATTTACAGCGAGCGGAATCTAGTAATTAACGAATAATAAGATCTTGAAGTGCTCGTTTACATTTTAAAAACGCAACAGCGTTGAATTTGCAAAGGTGGAAAACCGCTATGAATGTGCATTTAATATGGACTGGGAGAGTGGGATTAGTGAGGTGTGACCCAAATAATCCCCTCCCTTTGTTTAACATACAGACGACCCGCCACTGACTGGACAGCATCTTGTATGAAACACGCACAATATGCAACTTAGAAAAGATGAACAATAATTAACGAAACAGTGTTCTCCCCCTCCTTAATGCTCTGAGCGTGGCCGATATACTCAAATCAGAAACCCGCTTGGAGTGGAGACTGGACACAAGGACACGATTATCACACAGATAGACACCAATGTCTGCAACAGCCGCTTTGAGACTTTTATTTTGAGCCGCTCATTTGGTATATTGGAAATGAATGGACACCGGTACTGGAGTGCGATTATCCCCTCACCGTTGTACCTGTTTCGGTTCACACAGAGGCGCAATGACAGTATAATCCTAGATTCATGTCCATGTGGCTGCAGTGCGGGAAACCTCTGGAAAGGTTGTTTTAAGTAGATTAGGCTGACACTGTGCGAGGTCCTGCTGCAACTGTATAGGGTATTGGTAAGGCCGCACCTGGAGTACTGCGTGCAGTTTCAGTCACCTTACTTAAGGAAGGATATACTGGCTTTGGAGGGGGTACAGAGACGATTCACTAGGCTGATTCCGGAGATGAGGGGGTTACCTTATGATGAGTAGACTGGGTCTTTACTCGTTGGAGTTCAGAAGGATGAGGGGTGATCTTATAGAAACATTTAAAATCATGAAAGGGATAGACAAGATAGTGGCAGAGAGGTTGTTTCCACTGGTTGGGGAGACTAGAAGTAGGGGGCACAGCCTCAAAATACGGAGGAGCCAATTTAAAACCGAGTTGAGAAGGAATTTATTCTCCCAGAGGGTTGTGAATCTGTGGAATTCTCTGCCCAGGGAAGCAGTTGAGGCTAGCTCATTGAATGTATTCAAGTCACAGATAGATAGATTGTTAACCAATAAGGGAATTAAGGGTTACTGGTAGAGGGTGGGTAAGTGGAGCTGAGTCCACGGCCAGATCAGCCATGATCTTATTGAATGGCGGAGCAGGCTCGAGGGGCTAGATGGCCTACTCCTGTTCCTAATTCTTATGTTCTTATGTGGGGGTCAAGGCAGGTTTAGAAATTGTCCACAAGTTCAGTTGAACTTCTTGGGCTCTTCAACGTTTGATGTTTTGAGATACCAGAAGCTCCCGCCACTACTCTCAACGCGTTAACCATTTAGTGGGCCGGAGAAAAGCTATGCCTGTAGGTTCACATATTCTACTGTTCAGAGCGCAAGTCCCAGCGGGGTTACTGCCTGGCGCTGACTCGCACTCCGCCCCTACCATTGTCAGACCAGTAACACGGTGCAACTGCAGTTGAACTGTCGGGAATCTGCAACAACCGTCACAAGAACTCAAGTGGAATATTTCTACTGAGCGCTTACACAGTCACCAATGCGGGCAGTATGATGAATGCTCTTGGTGCCACGGGGACAGTGCTAGGTGTCATAGTATGCTGGGAGTCTGATATGACAATCCTCCCACGGTTTTGGTGTTGTGGTGGTACAGGTTTGCTGGTGGTGATGGGCTATCTTACACAGTCAGCGAGAGCCAGTGTGATATATACTTATACCCAGATAGGGGCCTGAGAGATATACAAAGCCATACTGAAAAGGGACCAGTGTAATATTGAAAACTAACTTTAAAACGAGGGCTGTGTGATATTGAATACGAACACGGAAATAAGGATGGTGGGATATGGTGCATCACACAGTCACTCTGAAGGGGGATTATTTTATCACTTTTGCCAGTTCTCTTCCTTCTCTTGAAGGTACTGCCTCTTGCTCAGTATGGCTCCATGAATACTAGCAGCCCTTCAGTACCTCCTCAATGTGTCCAATGTTCATGTGCGGGGTAGGCACTGAGGGAATTGTTGCTAAGCGTGGCTCTTTGCACACATACTCATTTTCCAGCAGAGGTCACGGAATCGCAATCTGGATCACTAACTTTGGCTGATTTCTCTCCTTGACCCAGGGATGATGAAAGCAACTGCTGAAGAACATCACAAGTATCCTCGCTGAGCTTAACTAACTCAACACTGAGGAGAGATTGAACTAAGATCTTTCAGTCTCAATTGCTTATTTACGTTACCACTGCATCATCGACGGCAAGTGGGTTTGCTTTGCGCCAGTGCTACAGTTATAGTGTAGAAGGAGCGTGTACCAGCAGGCGGGAACCAGAGTAAAGTACCGAGATTTCATTCCGTTTCCCTTTTGAATTCAGTTCAGACCTTCACACTTGATTTATGCTCCAAGCATTGATGGGAAGCACTTTCCATCCCCATAGGTACAAGCATCATGAGCTCTGCACTGAATTTGGACATTTACCATCGGGGATCTCCAGGAACTTTTATTATATTGAATACTCAAATGATCAGAGACTGAACACCAGGGGAGGGATGCTCCGACCCCTGGAATAAGTGTACCAGCACTTTGACCAACTCAGAGATAAATTAAAAGGAAATGTAAGTCTGGGAGGGGGGTTAGTACTTTTTGCACAAGCTATGTATTATAAGCATATACAGTACTCGTAAGTATAGATTATCTTGTTACAAGTAATCTTGCCATTTGTACCTTCCCACGGCCGATATTTCATGCCTCTACTCCCACCTAGAGCTGTGCTTTATAGGGTAAATCCCGTGCATCCTAGACCAGCCTTAAGACCTAAAATATCCACTGACTCACATCTTTTTCTCACAGATGCTGCCTGGCTTGCTGAGTAGTTCCAGAATGTTCTGTTTTTGTGTTCAGATTTCCAGCACCTGCAGTATTTTGCTGCGTTTGATGGGAGCCGCAATTGGGGCCGCCTGCCCTCACCACCTAAATCTCGGTACACATGATCCTCTAGAAAACTGGGTAACATTGTATGGTCCTAGGACGTAGGGACCACAGATACGCAGTGATGCATTTCTACATATTTCCACTTGCAAATAAAACAACTGGAGACCTCAGTATTCTGGCGCGTGTGTTATATCGGTGCAATGTGAGTGCTATATTTTCTGTAAATCCCATTCCTCAACATGTATTTTTAGGAATATTAATTCCCCCCCTAATATTCACAACCTTTTGCAGACTGTTCTCAGGCCTCCAATACTACTTGAAGTGGCCACCAGAATATGAAAGCTTGTGACTGGAGCTCTAGTTTTCCCTCCATCACCACCCCGCCCCAAGCCCCCACACACAGGTATGGATGAGGTGAGGTAATCGGTGCCCTATGTGGGTGGGGTGGCTTGACCCATCCACCTCCACGGAGGTGTGTGGGGGGCCTGACCCATCCACCTCCATGGCACGAACCTGGTATTGCAGTACTTCCAGGAACGGTGCAGTGGCTCTAGGCCTTTTGGTTAAGAGCATTGGCGCAGAGTGATCCTTGATGTGTGCAAGGTGACCTCTGGCGTTTGTGATTTGACAAAGAATTGGAACGATTGGCTACGAATTTAAAAAAAATCGGTGCCCTATCACTCGACGGTGCTTCAGGCTGGCACTCCAATCCGCTGTTACTGGTGATCAGTCTGTACGGAGGACGTGTTGCGAATTTAGCACTCTTTACATTGTATGTTCTGGACTATCCTGACTGAAATGATCTATATTTTGTGGTCGCGCGATGTGCCCCTGTTTTTTTCCAGCGTTAATCTGAGACTAAACTTTGGAGAGGAAGGAAGTACCACAAACAGGCCTACATTCAGTCATCCCAACGCCGCTTCTCCAGTCATTTAATGCAGATACATTTCCACACAACACAACATTCGGTATCTCCGCATGTTTTTTTCGGTTCGGAGCATCATCTACCGCCTTTCTACTCGTTACACGCTCCTGGAACTGCCATTCATATCTCTGCTTGATGCATCAGGCAGCAGTGCGGACATCGGTGTGGGACTAATATTCCAGTTATACTGCATGTGATGCAAAACAGCTTTTCGCATCATGCCGCTGCGAGATGTGTAGTAAACTCTGTAGAGCAGGCGCCAATTTGGTGTGTTGTCGGCTGTAAGGTCACTCCGCTGGTGAGGCACATCAACTGAAGTTCCACTACAACCAACATTAAAAAACATAACGCTGCCCTACAATACAGCATACGTTAAAAAAAAATCCCCACTCTCAGCAACTGAATTAGCAATGGCTGTAATGGTAAAGGAGATGGTTGTTTCTTTGGGAAAGGTTATATCATAGAATTATAGAAGGTTACAGCTCGGAAGGAGGCCATTTGTGCCATCGTGTCCAGCCAAGAGGCTATCCAACTCTTTCCCACTTTCCAGCTCGAGGTCCCTAGCCCTGCATGTTACAGCACGTCAAGTACACTTTCAAGTACTTTTTAAATGTGGTGAGGGTTTCTGCCTCTACCACCCTTTCAGGCAGTGAGTTCCAGACCTCCACAACCCTCTACGTGAAGAAATTTCCGCTCAACTCCCCTCTAAACCTTTGCCCAATTACTTTAAATTTATGGCCCTTGGTTGTTGACCCCTTTGCTAAGGGAAATAGGCCCTTTCTATCCACTATATCTAGGCCCCTCATAATTTTGTACACCTCAATGAGGGCTCCCTCAGCCTTCTCTGTTCCAAGGAAAACAAACACAGCCTATCCAATCTGTCCTCATCGCTAAGATTCTCCACTCCTGTAAATCTCCTCTATACTCTCTCCGATGCAATCACGTCCCTCCTGTAATGCAGTGACCAAAACTGCAGGCAGAACTCCAGCTGTGGCCTAACCAGTGTTTTATACAGTTCAAGCATAATCCCCCTGCTCTTGTATTCTATGCCTCAGCTAATAAAGACAAGCATTTCCTATGCTTTCTTAACCATCTTAACCACCTGGCCTGCCACCTCCAAGGATCTGTGGACATGCACTCCAAAAAGAGTTCTGTGGACATGCACTTCCAGGTCCCGTTGTTCCTCTGCACTGCTCAATGTCCTACCATTTAATGTGTATTCTCTTTCCTTGTGGTCACTTTTGGGGCGATGCCGGGAGTTTTTTTTAACGTCACATCGCTGCAAAAATGACAATGTAATTTTGGAGTTGGGGGGGGGCATGGTGTGACCTTCAGAATGGGCCATTGCCGATCCTGTGTCCAGTACCTGGTTTGTCTGCTGCGCGCTGGCGGTAGGATAACTCCAGCCGCCCTGGTCCGGATGCTGAAGACTATTTCAGTAGTGTTAACAGGTGGTTTGTTACTCGCTCATAGTTTACTGCTTTTGCTGCATTTTGTAAAACGTATGTACAATCATAATATTGGTGTGCATATAACGTTCATGCAAGAGCGTCATCGCGTCAACACCAATAGTGCATCATTACACTGAAGAGCGAGCTGTGGATTCGGGAGCATGCTATTGGCAACCTTTACTGAAGATTAGCGTGCTGTGTATTCCTGTGTTGCCCACTCACACCCCTGCAAAATAGTACACGTGTCATTGACTCGTGCCAAAAGCATCGTTGATGCAGAAATACATCGCCGTTTTAGGTCGATTGGGGCATAAACAGTTGAGATTAAACCACATATTTGGAAGAGTTTAGACTGCCACTTTTATATTGCTGCGTTGCCGGATCCTGCTCTGACTCCAGTGGAGAGTACGCGGGGATTTCTCTCCCGCTTCCCCAGCCATCTCTTACTGTTTTGACACCTGATAATGTATAACTCCGCTGCTGTGTCAGGCCTGATTTAAAAGGGAGGCTCGAGTCTCCCCTCTCCACTTTATAAACTCAGAGTTTAAAATCTTTATAGAGTGCGAGCGAGTTTCTTATTGTCCCAGGAGGTCGATTGGGAGCGGGGCAATGCGAATAAGGTTCTCCCAGCCGAGAATGAAGTCTGTGGTTATCGGTCTTAGAGCTGTAACTGCAACATGAACACGGGCTAAAACGATTTCGGGGGTGGACGAGTAAAGATAGAAAGTTGAATTTTTAAAGTTGACATTACTCATTCTACAATGCAATCCGCCGTTCAAAAATAGAATTGGATGTGTTGGCAATCATTTAGTTTACGATGTGCATATCAGGAAGAATGAATTCAGGAAAAGCAGCCACTTTGCTAAAGTGAATACTGGCTTCCTCGCTTCCCCATCTGCTTATCGGCTCCTCTCTACTCTTTGCTTTGACCTTGCATTCTTCTTATAATGAAAGATCGCTATCGGCTACCACATAAAAGGGGGATCGATCAAAGAAATTGCCTCTGAAATGCATTCAACTGGTCTGCGTCAATTTGAGTGACATGAGCTGCGCCGTGTTGCGCAGCACACGGATTTGACATCTTTAAATGCTATTTAGATAAATACGGTGCAGGTGCGGGTTAATATCCTGCCGATTACCGTACACGGCCATGTCATTGTGAGCACTCGGCGCTGTCCTTCACTGTGAAGAGAAAGATCAGCGCCGCAGATCTGGCACATTAATCGCGTGTCCCTTCCACACGTCCTCTTCGCTTTAAGTGTCAGTGAAACGTGACAAGACGGGGATATTTGAGTATGCACAGGACGGACTTTGTAGAATTCCAATACAACAGTTTTTTATTAACATCGAGAATGAAACAGTATGCAGCCATTTTATTCAATTAAATTTCACGATTAAATGTTAAGGGTTTTGTAAATTTAAACTGAATTGCTGTTCTGTTTTTCAATTTCACAAAGGATGTCCCTGTAATCGTGTGGAATAAATTAGCCTATATCCAGAGAATTAAACACGGTTAAAAAAAAACAGAAACGAACCAGTGCATTGACAGCATTTGGAGAATAGACATTAAAAAAGAAAATGAAAAAGCGGGAAGGTAATGAAAGCGGAGACAAACTGTGTTAGAGCAGCGTGCCTTGAATCTGATATCAGCGTGCCGCAGTTGGGTGCAATCATTCATTTCAGCGCCTGCCAGCGACCCCCTGTTCTGCTGTCCTCGCCGCAGTTTTATTGCTGCTGCTGTGGCTGCCAGCGTCTGTCGCTCCTCGGTGTCAGGGGATACGCGCAGCCCACATACAGCATGACAATCCCATTTTCAATAACCGTTGGGAACCTCGTTCCCTTGCGACCATTTCACTCAAACAGTAAGACAGCCACCATTTCACACACGTTTTTTTTTGCTTTCAATGGAGGAGGGAGTGACAGTGAGCTCCGTCACCCCGGCTGGCTGTAATTCAGAGCAGGAATACGTGGGTTACATCGCCGGTTTGTAGTCAGCTAACTGATCTTAGCCCGTACGCTGGAAGTTTTTGCATCTTGGACTAAGGCAAAGGGAGTCCAGCAAAGTTCTCGCACTTGATCCCTATCAAGAAACGGCGGCGTACGATGGTAGATTTTAACTCCACAGTGGGCGCTGCCGCCGGCCAGTTAGCCTGTACTGCTGACTCTTCATTTTAAGCTAACTGACGATTTAAAAAGTCAACCATGTGCCCCATTTTTAAAGGGGCACAATAAATTAACCAAATTAAAAGGAACCTTAATCAATTAAATGAAAGTTTTGCACTCCAATCCCTCCGGTGTCCCTCTAATGGTTCACCGATAGTCGAAGCGCGAACTACCACTATTAGGATCGAGGAAAATTAGGGGCGGGAAACAGTAAAACCCATTCCAGTTAGTTGAAGTGTAATTGTTTGCATTGTTGGTTAGCGGGGCGGAGATTAACTGTCACAAATGGAGGAGAGAGGAGCTAGTCAACTCTGCATATATCTAAGGTTAAAGCTGGCCAAAGTCAACATTAAAAACATTTAGATTTTACATTCGCTTGCTGTAATAAAAGAGGAATTCCAATATTCTGGAGGGTACAGTAAAGCCTTTCTTTTCCTGTCGCAGAGATGGCCGCATTTCAGATCTTAAAGCGCGCAATTTCTTTTAAACGTTTTCCATGAAGATTGCAGTAAACTGTATTATCTTTAATTAAATGTCTCAGTTGGAGACAGTATCTGGTCATGTTTTCTGTTGTAACGCCTATTTGCACATATAGACAATATAGACAATGGAAGTTCAAAAATATTTGCTATAAAAGTATGGTTTATATTTTAATGTAATACATAATTGATACACTCATGTGCGGCTGTACATAAAACACGATTTAAAATGCGTTCAATTCAAACTAAAAAAAAACTCAATTTTAGTAATTTCAGTTTGCAAGTCAACATAATGAGGAGAAACTCAAAACACGTCGGATCATTGACATTCTTCGAACTCAAGTTTTAAACTATTACATTTTTGATAAATCAAATGTCAATAACAATCCTAAAATAAAACAAATGCGAACAATTTTAATGCGTGTGTGCTTAACCGGTTTCCATGCCCAAATAAAGGCTTGAGACATGATTTTTTGTTGAAACTCTTTTTGGATGATTTTTTGTTGAAACTCTCAATATCCTTTACACAGCTGCAATTGTGATGGTGAAGATGAGCATCAGTGATTAAAAAAAAATGAACCAGAACTATCTGACGTCTTGGATTTGCCCGGAATGAGTTATTCTACATCTTCACAGTAACCCCGTAACGGCTTGCGTGGCTTCATTGTGGCTGCTGAAACACCTGTAAGATTTACTTACTGACATTTAGAAGCACAAAATCCCATATTCTAGTAGACAATCTCGAACTATTTTCCATGTTGCAGTTTAATTACTTCTCGTTTTTGACAATCTGCCGAACAAAACTGTCAGCTGTCTATGTCTATAGGTGTTTTAATGACGTGAGATTATATCAGGTTTCAAAATACATGTAGCAATGATTGACACATGTGCATCAAATTCAACCCAAAACTTTATCAGCAGACTGTGTAAGCATGAAATAAATTAGACTTTATTAGCAATTATCGAAGCCGGGCAATTTTTGTGCTCTGACATGTTAATTATGTGCAGTGCTGAAATGAGGCGACTTTACCATTCAAATGCACACTTACCGTATTATATACGTAGACATCCGCGTTCAACTGGAAACCTGGTAGAGAGAGACACACATGTAAAGAGCAGTTCAAGCCCCACTCCTTTAACGGGATTAATCTGGGAATCGGAATTCATGTACTACGAAACTAATCACATCATGAAGCAGATCAGAGCCCGGATACACTTGATGTCCAATGGTTCAATTATAAAATTCGCATATACCCATAGTCTCTGACAAGATATCAC